>NC_056740.1:72993530-73160891 GCF_019279795.1 Protopterus annectens | reverse complement strand
TTGCTGTAGTGGCTGCTCTTCTTCAAACTGCAGGGATACCATGCATTTCCTTACTTGGATGACTGGTTCATAACCGCTCTGACCAGGCATCATCTGATCAAGGCACTCGATTATGCACTCCAGTTATGCTCATGTGGGAATTGCTATAAATCATAGCAAATCTCAACTAGAACCAGCTGTAGTATTAGAGTTCATCAGGGCTTTGTTCAACACAGTATCCTTGACCACCTCTATTCCTTTACCAAGGATACAAACTGTAGTATTCCAAGTCAAAAAGATCATTCATAATTGCTTTCTTTCAGCTCTGTTGATTCTTCAAGCCTTGGCATCAATGTCTGCTGTGATAGTTTTGGCACAGTTAGCAAGATGCCACATGAAAATTCTTCAGTAGACCCTAGTAAAACTCAGTGGTCTATTCTTCATCGACCCTTATCCACCCAAATCATAACTCAGGCATGCAAAAATTGCCTCCTTTGGTGGATTTACTCCGATCAGGTAATGCAAGTTTGCCCCTTCATTATTCTCAGCCCAAGGCCGTAGTTACCACAGATACTCCCAAGATCGGGTGGAGGGGGGGCAGTTCTTGGGAAAGACAGCCCAAGGCACATGGTCCCCCAAAAAGCCCAATACACATCAGTGTCTTAGAAATGACAGCAGTCCTAGTGTTGAAGGCCTTCAAGTGCACACTGTCCTCCAGGACCATTACGATTCAGACATACAATGTCCCAGTAGTCTGGTACACCGGCAAACAAGGAGGTACCAAATGTTATCCCCTTTGTTGAAAAACTTTGAGTGTGTGACCGTGGGCAATCTCATCCATTAGATTTCTGATGACACACATTCTGTGGAAATCCATAGTTTTGTAACAGACAAATTAAGCAGGTCCATTCTAATGCCTCATGAGTGGTCACTCAACATGAAAGTGGCAGAAAAGATATTTTGTTATACCTTGGTGCGATCTCTACATCTCTCCCAACAATTGCAACAGATTTTTTGCCCTGGTCCTCCCCCATGGGGTAATCACCGAGATGCTCTTCTCCATGATTGGCCCTCTGTCTCCTCTATACCTTTCCCCCAGTGCCCCTAATTCCTTCAGAAAGCATCTCGATTGAAGAGCGCAGTACTTCTCATTGCTCCTTATTGGCCTCGCCAAGTTTTATTCCTTTCTTTTATCTCATCTGCTTTGCCTGCCATGGCTTCTGGATCTAATTCCAGACCTTTTGTCCCATCCGACAGGTATGATACACCCATACATCTTGGGCTTAAAACCAACTGCATGGTTTCTCATTTTTCTGTCAGTAACAAGGCAGCCCAGGCTCTCCTCCTCCATCTGCCACTTTATCCTTCCACAAAGCTTCAGCTAGAAAAATTTACAGAAGTAAATGGAAAAAGGTTTGTTATTTGGGTGCAGCAAAATGACACTGACCTTTTTCAGTGCCAGTATGTAAAATTGTTGAGTTTTTAGCTAAAATTTTTAACAAAGGTGCTTGTTATTTGACTATAAAAGTACAACCAGCCGCCATTTCTAATTTTCACATTGGAGTAAATGTTTTCTTCCAAACTTTGTAAGGCCTCTATAAGGGGAACTTTCTTCTTAGACCCCCTTCTAAAGATCCTACTCCCCCCGTGGAATTTGAATTTGGTTTTATAATCAATGACACAGTCTCCCATTGAACCATTAGCCAAGTGTGAAGTAAACTTTTTAACCTGGAAAGACTGCCTTTTTCGTGGCTATTTCATCTGCTAGAAGTCTCTAAACTTCAAGCTCTATCTTTTAAGCCTCCTTATTTGATATTTCATAAGGACAGGGTATCCTTACAGACCAATCCATCCTTCCTTACTGAGGTGGTGTCACAATCCAGTATTACTCAAACTATCAACCTTCCAGTTTTCTTTCCAAATTTTTTGAACAAAGGAGAGTATATGCTACACCTGTTGGATGTACACAGACAGTTACGTTTGTCTGCGTAGGGCAGAAATTTTTAGGAAATGAGATCAATTTGTCTCCTTTTGAGATTCAAAGTTGGGCAAATCTGTTACTAAAGTAACCTTAGCCAAAGGGTTAACTGATTGTATTTCATTTGTTTACAAAAAAATAGGTTTTTCTGTGCCAAAACCTCTGAAAGGTCATTCTGCCAGGTCTGTGGCAACTTCAGTATTTTTATCCAGATCCTCCTTGGATGACATTTGTGCAGGTTTAACTTGGGCTAACACTCATACCTTTGTTGCTCATTATAGATTGGATTTGGTCTGTAGGGAAGGAGCAGCCATCAGCTGTGCAGTGCTCAGGAATATCCTTCCTTAGAGTCCTCCCAGGATGAAGGTAGCTGGGGATTCTGTCCCAACAGTTGCGGAAGGAGATAAAGAAGTTATGTACTAACCTTAATGTTCCATCTCTGTTGTCCATTTCCGTTCAACTTCCCTCCCTCCAACCTCCTACCATTTTGACTTCCGGAAGGATTAGAAGAAGCTAATCGAGCCAAAGTTCCTTTATTTGAGCTTCAGATACTGTTCCCTCATCTCTTTATATTTGTTAAATATTATACTGACTTAAAAGTCAGCAAGCAAGATCTGAGGTATGGTAGAGGACTAGTGCATTGTGGGTAAGTGAGGAGCTAGAGAGTTTGTGTTCCATGAGCTGGAAAAAGCAGCTGATTCAGATCCAAGGGTCGGATACGAACCCAACAGTTCAGGAAGAATGTAAATGGACAACACAGATGGAGCATTGTGGTGAGTACATAACTTTTTTTTTCTTAGGCCCTGTAGGATAGTTACTAATTTAAGTAGTCAAAGTAGACCCTAGAGGGCTCATCTGATAAGCTCCCAGTCTGACTTGGAACCCTCTGACATTCCCACAGAACAAGTTCAGCGAAAGTAGACATGTAAGCAGAAGCACATTGATTCCTTTTCAGAGTCTGCCTGTGATGATACAGACTTTGATGGAGAAGGATACCCCAGATCCCTGCGTGCAAAAGTCACCTTTGGTGAAGTCCTGGAATTTATGAAACAGATGGGGGGGGGGTATGGTCTACTGTATATCCTTCTCCTGAATAATCTGTGTTCCTATAGGTCTTTGGTTCTGGCCCGTCAGTATCCTGAGTGGTGCTTCCCATGACCCATTAATTGACCTCATGGCACAACGGGGATGGAAAGATCCTGATGTGGTTGAAGCCATTCCTATAAAGCCCGACAAAATCTTGTCAGCACCTTCAGACAGAAAGCAGTGGAGCAAGGGGACACCTGTGGATGCAATGGTGGTAGCTGTAGCAACCAAGAAAGAACTTTCAGAAGAGAGCACTTCGGTCCATCCTCAACATGGAGCCAAGGATTTTGTATCATTTTGGGAAGTGGACTTATACTTTATATTTTTTGCATTACGAGCTCTGAACTATTTTAGCACATGTCACTCAATTTTCAGAGAGATTTGACCAAAGAAATCTTTAAATCTCTCTCAGGGGGTCCTGCCTACCTTGTCTAATGTGGCCATGCTGCTGATTTCTTATGCAGCTGATGGTACAGTGAGAGGTAGCAGTCACTGGCATTACAGTATGCTGGCATGCTTGGATGCATCTGTGACTTCATAGAATGTTTCAAGACGTCCTTTATTAATGCCCCTTATGATGGATCCATTGTGTTTGGTGCTAAGGTCAAGGAAACTGATTAGATGCCAGCAAGAAGGCAAGACCCTCTCTGCTGTTGGAATCCACTTCTCTACTCCTCTGAGATAATTTAGAGGTCTGATGAGATGATGTGGTTCAGGAAGTCACAGGGATCTTACCAGGAGACTTCTAATGACAGTGGACGTCACTCCAGGAGCAGAAACAGACCACATAATCAGGGTTTCAAAGGTCCTTTTTCGAAGAAGTCCTTTTTATCCCAGAAAGGTTGCCCTACTGCTGTGCTCTGATGGCAGTTGGGGTGATTCTCTGTTAATACTTTGCCAGGCTAGAGGGTGCAGTTTCCTGGGTGCTAAACATTTCCAGAGGCTATATAATTCCATTTTACTATCCTTCAAAATAGATGAGATCAGTTCCTGATGTTCCACCCAATCAGCAGAAACTAGCAGTAGCAGAACTTTTAAAGATACCAAAAAAACGCATCATTCAACTAGTCCCCAAAGACTAGCAAGGATCTAGAATTCAAGGTTCTTTTTAGTTCCAAAGAAAACAGGGGACCTCAGACCTATTTTGGAGCTGAGCCATTTAAATCAGTTCATGAAACAGACAAAATTCTGGATGGTCACAATTCAGTCCATTTTGCCCCTTCTGAGGAAGGACATCTGGATGTAGATCTCAAGGATGCATATTATCACATAAAGATAGAGAGGCATTCAAGGAGATTTCTCCATTTCAGGCTGCCCTTTGGTCTTACTACAGCGCCCAGGGTGCTCACCTAGATGATGTCAATAGTAGCAAGCACGACTGTTTGCCAAGGATCCAGGTATTCTCATATTTGGATGATTGGCTCCTGACAGCTACCTGAGATCTAACATTGTATCAACACAGAGATGCCTTGCTCCAATTGCTTCAGGGATTGGGCATTACCATCAAAATGGAAAATGTATAGAAAAAAAACATTTATAAGTACAATCGAAACCTAACACACATTCAGTCAGATTGGTGGCTGCATCTACAACATTTGTAAGCCAACTTTCTGTTGATGATGTCTTCATAGCAGCTACTTGGTCTACAGTTCACATCTTTATTTTTCACTTCAAATTGGATGAAGAATCGAGGTCTTGTTCATCCTTTGCCTCCACCATTTTTAGGAATATCCTTCCATGAGTCCACCTTGGCCTTTAGTGTTTGGGAATCTGTCCCACAGTTAAATTGTATGAAAATAGAGAACATTGGATAGAAAAGTTATGTTCTGAATATAATGATTGATCCACCTCTGTTTTTCTTGTGGTTCAACGTCCTACCAGCCAAACCCTTCCAAACATACCCCTCGGTTTTGAGGGCAAAATATTGGGGTGCAATGAATTCCCGCGTGTAGCCCCTTTAATTTCCTGGGGGGGTTTGCATGCGTGATGATGTCAGCATGAGGCATGTAGCTGTTGAGCCATTTTTATTTAATTTAAATTTACCGGTCTGCGGGCTCCAGGTAAGACTGTTGCATCTTACTGTATTACATTGAGTCTTTTATTTATGTACACATTGTTTGACATGCTGTGCAAGTGTAATGTACTTTGCATTTTTTCACTCAACGGCTGCTAGTTCTTTGGTTATTTTCTTGGACAGGCTGTGGTTCTTTGCATTTGAGTCGTTTATTTATGTACATACTGTTATTACAAGACAGACAAGGGCTCTCGCTTAAGGGCTGCTAGTTCTTTGCATTTGAGTCTTTTTTTATTTGTGTACATGCTGTTATTACAAGATGAGCAAAAGCTGCTAGTTCTTTGGTTTCTTACTGCAGTGCATTTGAGTCTTTTACTTATGTATGTACACGCTGATCTGAAGTAGGAAACTTCATTTGATCATCAACCTGTGGGGTATTGGATCCGACCTGGATCCGAGCCGGCAGCATTCCAAGCTAGAGATCCGAGCTCCAGGCTCCTCCCCCTTACCCACAGTACCCTGCCACCGCCTTCCAATCCCCAGATCTCGTTTGCCGTGGCTTTGTCAAGCACAGGTTTCTTGAGCTCCTGGCGTTGGGCAATCTGTGAGTAAAAAAAGTACTTCAAAATCGTATTAGTTTTTGTGTGTGTGGACAGTTAATTCCCTAGTTTAAACCCTTTTTCTGTTCCCTCGTAGTTTAAGCCTAGTAATTTCCCCTTAGGTGTTTGTCTGAGGCCCATGTGTGTTATGGCCGAGGCCCCTAAGACCATTTTTTCTAAGTGCACTGAGTATGGCCATAAGCTTTCCCCAGCAGATGGCCACAGTGTGTCCTCTCCCTGGGGGTACCGCACTTGTCTTCGAGCTGCCATATTTGTGCAGCTTTTAACCCCCGGGCTCTGAGGGATAGGAGGAATAAGCTGATTCTGGCAGGTCTTCTACCCACGGAGTCTGCTTCCTCCTCTTCTCCCTCAGTGGCTACAGCCACGGCTGCTCAGCCTGTTGTTCCCTCTCCCCTGGCTGGGACTCAACCTCCCATTTCTTCCCAGGGAGAGAGTGACTCTAGGAAAGAGAAGAAAGAGTGGAAGAGAGAGAGAGAGAGGGAGAAAGAGAGGCATAGAAGCCACAAGCGACGGGCCGACTCTGACCCTCGGCCCCGCCTGCCAAGCCACTCTCCTCACCTCAGAAGATCTCCAGGCCTTCCTCCCCTCAGCTCCATTCTCCACGTTTCTCACCGGAGCCAGAGGAAGAGACCCGACCATCTTCGAGGTCGTCACGGCGGCCCTCCCGGCCAACTTCGGTGACTTCCTCTAGGTTGACCTGCAGTCTCTCCGACGTCGATATGGACTGGATGATGCGTCGTTTCCTCCAAACTCAGCTGCAGATGAGAGTGCTGCTGCCTCCCCCCCCCCAGGGGGGGGAGTTCAGCCCCACTTTTTGCCCCGATAGCTCCTTCTCCGATCCACTGTCTGGTTTCGGAGCCTTCGGATTCGAGGAGTCCCGGAAGCCAGGGAGTCGGCGCCAACGGTTATAGCTACCTTGACGCCGGCCATGCCCTTGAGTTTGTCAGATCCCCTTTCGGATCCGAGCTCTCGGGGCCGAGAGCTGTGCATCGGATCTGGGGAGGCCAGTGTGTTCTCGGCTCCATTTCGGTCGGAGCACACTTCCCTCTCGGGTCCGAGTACTTTGGCTCCAGTGCCTATCCCTGCACCGGATCCGAGGGTGTTGACCATGGAGCCCAGAGAGATTGGTTCACCCTCTGCTTTCAACGTGGTGGAGAGGGTTCTCTCGAGTGGTTCGAGACCCCCTACTCTTTCTTCGGATTCCGCCCCCACTCCCTTGCAGCTGGGCTTGTCTTCCATCATCCAGTCCTAAGGACAGCCTACGTTGACACCCCCAGCACGTTCCACTGGCAGAACATGGCCCCGTTAGTGAGCCCTCCTCGGATAGTCCCACCGAGGAGGTCCCTCACAAACGTAAGTGTAAGAGAAGGCACTTGGACTCCCCTGAGGCCCTCACGGAGGACACAGATTTGGAGGAAGAGGAAGGTTTCTCCAGGTCACTCCCCAAGGACGTCTCCTTTGTAGACGTTCTGGAAATGCTCCACCTAAAGGGGGGGTGGTCAGCCCAAAAACCTTCCTCGGACGAGTCGGTGTTCCTGGAGGCGTTTAACGCAGGCCCGTCTACCTCTTGGGTGTCCCCTCTGGCTGACCTCATCACTACCAGGGCGTGGAAGGAACCAGAGACTGTAGAGCCAATCCCCAGGAGGCCAGACAGGATTCTTAGTCCCCCTGTGGACAGGATGGCTTGGAGTAAGGGTTCCCCAGTAGATGCCATGGTGGTGGTGGCAACCACCAAGAGGGAACTTGCTCAGGATAGTTCCTCGATCCACCCCCCTGATAAGGAGTCTTGGACGATAGATCGTATCGGGAAGCGGATGTTTGCTTCAGCTACCTTTTCTATAAGGGCGCTGAATTATTTGGCCCATATAATTAGACTTCAGCGGGATCTGGTGAAAGAATATGCCGAGTCTCTCCCTGGGTCCATGTCGGCCGAGGACAAACGGACTTTCTCAGCTCGCATGGCCACTCTGAAATCTGTTTCTAACACGTCTGTGCAGCTACTTTCCCATGCCACGGAAGGAGCCGCTAGAGCCAGCGGGTCCGGTATCGCCCTAAGGTGTCATGCCTGGCTCCAGCTTTGTGACTTTGCGGAACCTTTCAAGGCATCCGCGAACGCACCCTTCGGTTCTACTCTGTTTGGGAAGACCGTCCGCAACGCATTGGTTCAGAGTGAGAAAGATGGGAAGATGCTGTCTGCCATCGGAGTCCACTTCTTGGCTCCTGAAAGTTCTTTTTCTAGGAACCAGAGAGGACAAAAGAAGGTGTGGTTCCGAAAGTCTCCTCAGTCCCGTCATGCTCCGGACCCTTTGTCCTTCAGAGGCAGAGGGGCCGCGGGAACCTTTTTCTGACTGACCCACGCAGCAAGCCCTGAGGGGTTGCTCGACTGCTCCTCTCTGGAGGCAGTCATGGGGTGTTTTTCGAAGCACTTGGCCCAATGGGAGTCCATAACATCAGATCGCTGGGTACTTTGAATAATATCCAGAGGTTACTTTATCCCTTTCATAAGTCTGCCTCCTCAGTCGAGGCGCCTCCCTGATGTACCACCCAGTCAGAGGGAGGCTGCAGCTTTAGAGGTAAAAAAGCTGCTAGAAAAAAGAGCCATCCAGAACGTCCCCCCAGGACAGTCGGGATTAGGCAATTTCTCCTGGTTCGTTTTGGTGCCAAAGATGACGGGGGACTTAAGGCCAATCCTCGACCTTTCAACAATGAACCTCTTCGTTGCCAAGGAAAAATTCCAGAGGAGAAAGACTGGATGTGCTCCATAGACCTCAAGGATGCGTACTATCACATTCTCATGGGCAGGCATTCCAGGAGGTTTCTCCGCTTCCTGCTAGGGGCCAGTCATTACCAGTTCAGGGTCCTACCCTTCGGTCTCACCACCGCCCCCAAGGTGTTCACCAAGGTCATGGCAATTGTAGCGGCCCACCTGAGACTTCAGGGGAATACAGGTTTTTCCTTCCCTAGACGACTGGCTCCTTACCGCCCCCACCAGGCATCTACTCTGCTTACCAGGGATTGTTTCCTACTTCTAGCGTCCCATTTGGGGATCACCATAAACTTGAAGTCATCCCTCTAACCATTTCAAGTCTTGGAGTTCATAGGGACCAGGATAGACACGCTTCAGACCAAGGCCTTCTTGACGTCAGACAGACTTCGCAGTTTGACCTTACACGTTTTAGCCCTTCTTCAGTCACCTGCCCCATCAGCGGAGTTGGTCCTGAGAGCTCTAGGGTCCATGGCAGCTGCAATTAACCTTGCGCTCTTAGCTTGCTTGCACATGAGGATTCTCCAGTAGACATTGCAGGTTCAGTGGTCCATCCTTTACCACCCGTTGGACTTACTGATTCCCCTCAGCAGAGTTTGCAGAAATTCCCTCGTGGTGGCTCCACTCCCGAGAGGTTCGGGAAGGACGACCGTTTGTTATACCGCAACCCCAAGCCACGGTGACCACGGACGCTTTTTGCCTTGGGTGGGGGGGGGGGCATTACGCGGGCAGAACTGTTCAAGGTACATGGACTTAAAGACCGTTCTGCATATCAGTGGTCTGGAGATGAGAGCAGTGCTTTTAGCGTTGCAAGCCCTTCATGCCTTTCTCCCTCTAGGGACTATTGCAATTCAGTCAGATAACATGCTGGTGGTCTGGTACATCAACAAACAGGGGGGGCAGGTCTTACCCTCTTTGTCGAGAGGCCATGAGAGTTTGGGATTGGGCGATAACCACCAACCGTTTTCTTCTAGCAACACGCATTCCGGGTCAATCCAACATCCTAGAAGACAAACTGAGTCGAACTATCCTCTCGCCTTCCGAGTGGTCTCTGAATCCTTTAGTAGTGAAACAGATCTTCCGCAAGTGGGGTCAGCCTTGCTGCGATCTCTTCGCGTCGCTTTCCAACACGAAGTGCAGTGAGTTTTTCGCTCTAATTCCCCCTCCGGGGGAAAGCCCCAGGGACGCTCTAGTCCATGCTTGGCCAACCGGTCTTCTGTATGCTTATCCTCCTCTTCCATTGATAACAAAATTCTTACAGAAAGCTCGTTGGTTGGGGAACAAGATTATCCTCATAGCCCCATTCTGGCCTCGTCAAACCTGGTTCCCGTGCTTGCGGTCACATCTTATAGCTCCTCTCTGGATCTTGCATCCCATCCCAGATCTAATATCTCATCCTTTGGGATTGACACCCCTGAACCTGGTCGATCTCAAGCTCTCACCATGGTTGATCCAGTTCCATTAGTTGCTAGGACTCCCGGTATCTCATCTGCAGTTAGATCTATCCTGGTCGCACTGTGCATAAGCCTTCTACCAGGAAAGTTTACAATAGGAAATGGAAGTGGTTTTCTGTTTGGGCGTCTCATAGGAATTTGGACCCTTTCACTGCTCCCTTCCCAGCAGTGCTCGATTTTCTATCATATATTTTTCAGCAAGGGGCCAGTTCTTCTACTGTAAAGGTTCAAATGGCTGCTATCTCGCATTTTCACATTGGAGATAATCACAGTCCCCTCGCTTCCACCAAGATTTGTAAGACTTTTCTGAAAGGTACGTTTCTCTTGAGATCCCCCGTTAGGAACCCCATCCCTCCATGGGAGCTAACCTTGGTCCTTCAAGCTCTAACTGGACCTCATTTTGAACCTGCAGTTTCTGTTTTGAAATTTTTGTTTAGGAAAACTGCCTTTTTGGTAGCCATTACCTCAGCTAAAAGGGTGTCAGAGCCTCAAGCTCTCTGTGTTAGAGCCCCGTATCTGGTTTTCCATAAGAACAGGGTCTCTCTCAGGACTAACCCCATCTTGCCTACCTAAAGTGGCCTCCGAGACTAACATAAATCAGTCCATTAATCTCCCAGTTTTTTCCCTATCAGAACAAAGGGGAGTACAAACTTCATTTGTTAGATGTTCATAGACAGTTAAGTTTTTATTTGCACAGCACAGCGGCCTTCCGCAAGTCTGATCAGCTCTTTGTCTCTTTTGCTAAACCCTTCTTGGGTAACCTGTGTCGAAGGTGACTCTGGCCAGATGGATTTCGAATTGCATTCTGCTCACACATAAACTGTCTGGCCTGCCAGAGCCTACTGGGATTCACGCTCACTCTACCCGTTCTATGGCTACATCTGCTGCATTCTGGTCTTGAATTCCCTTGGATGACATTTCTTCTGCTGCTACTTGGGCATCCTCTCATACCTTTATCTCTCCCTATAAATTGGATTTAGTGTCTAGAGGAAGGGCGGCTTTTGGCTCTGCAGTGCTCCGAAATATCCTTCCTTGAGAACCTCCCAAGTTTTTTGGTAGCTGGGGACTCTGTCCCACTGGTTGATGATCAAATGAATATGTTCTTCGTGTTTCACTGTTGCAGTCATTACATTTGGGTTTTCCTGCTGGCAGGTTGCCCTCAGTCGGCTTGAATTTCAAAGTCTTGAATCCTGCGTCGGTTGCTGTCGCCTCTTCCCTGATGGCAGGTCGTCAGGGGTATAAAAGATGCAGCCGACGCCATTTTCTTCTGTCTTTCTTGCCGCGCGGTGCCAGAAGCAGTTCGCAAGTGCCAGTCTGCCGACTCCTGAGATTTTCTTGTTCAAGTTTCAGATTCGAAGTCTTCATTAAAAGTTAAGTACCCCGTTGAGGAAACTTTTTTTCTTGCTCCAGACCGATGTCAGAAAAAGTTAATAATTGTATTTCTTGTGGGAAGCAAATACCTCATAAGGACTTTCATTCTTACTGTATTCCTTGCCTAGACCCTGACCACGACGTTTCTAGTTGTTGGTTTTATGCTAGATTTAACCAACGCACTAAGCGTCTGTACGATTTTACATTAAGCTATTTTGGGCGAAGATTTAATTATACAATGTCGTCTGATAACCATCCGACTACCGGAGTTCACAAAAAACGCAAAGAAAAAGACAAGCAACCAAGGTCCAAAACCGAAGACGAAGCTTCTCCTAAGCAAGTCGCCTGTTCGCTGGTTCTTAGTGAGGCGCTTTCGCAGCCCCTGACATCCGCTACTTTAGAGTCGCAGGCCGCTACCGACTCCCACGTGGAGTCGGCCAGGCCACTGGAAACTCAAGGTATTGGACCCTCGGAGATTGTTCCTTCAGATGGGTCCAGAGCCGCTGAGCAGGCATCGGCTTCTGAGGGTGTATTCAGACCTAAACAATTATATATTAAACCAACTTCAAAGGCAAAGACTAAAACACCTATAAAGGCAAAGAAACAAGTTCACCAGTCACATGGACAGGCCTCCATGCCCAAAAAACAGATGCTCAAAATGGCCGAAGACTTAATTACCTTGATCAGGGGTTCCCATTCCCCTCCTGATAAGAGGCCAAGGCAAGAGACAGACTATGAATCTTCAGATCAGGTTTCCATTTCTTCTGATTCCTCTTCTGATCAGGAATATTCCCCCCCCCCCCCCCCCCCATGAGGATTCTGATGCTGAAGAATCCGTGCCTTCAGCTTCTCCTCCCGAGGACTACTCTTTTGGGGAAACCTTGCATACCATGAGGGAGCACGTCCACTGGGAGAGCCAAGATTTTTCAGAATCTAAGAAGCGGCTAAGAGACTTCTTTTTACTACCTCAACACAGGCCTCTAGCTATTCCACCTGTGTTAGACATTGTAGATGATGTGTTTTCAGAGTCTAGTCTGACCCCTGACTCCTTACCTCCAGCTCTTGTTAAGCTGGACAGATACTACAGGGTCCCTGACTCTCATAAATTTATTTTCAAAAACCCTACTGCAGACCCAGAAACTATTTATCAGGGTCCCAAAGGGGTCAAGGCTTCCACTGCAAAAAAACCCCTACCCTCTCTGACGGGGATTCTAGGGCACTGGATAGATGGGGAAAAATATTTACACATCTGTTACTTTAGCTATAAGGGCCTTAAATTGCCAGTTACATATGCTGAAATATCAGCAATATATCATGACACTGCTTAAACAGAAAATGATGGTAATTTCTGAATGTGCAGAAAACAAAGAAATGCAGAATTTATTGCATGCAGCTGAACAAGTTGGAAAGCATACTTTGCAATGTGGTTTTGATTCTCTGGAGGCCTCCTGCAGGGCCGCTGTTACGGGTTCTGTCATTAGGAGGCATGCTTGGTTAAAGGAACAAAACCTGCTTGATCATGTTAAAGCAAAATTATTAGATGCTCCATTACAACATGATACCTTGTTTGGTGTTAAGGCAGAAGAGGTGTTAAAGAAAATGGAGGACAAAGATAAATCTATGCAAACATTCTAGGATTTCTTACAGGTACAGCCACCTAGATTTTGCAGACACTGGCCTACAAAGAACTGGTCCTTTCCAGTCTCAGACAGACATCAAAGGGGCAGATCCAGATGCCCTAGAGGCAGATCACAACCGCAAGGTTCCTACAGGTCTAAGCAATGGGATGCTTCTACCTCCAAAGGTGGAGAAGACAAACCACAACCATACAGGAAACAGTCCCAATTACTTCCTCCTGCCTGCACCAAGCACTTATCTTCTGGCAGCACCCTTAGGGGGAAAACTATCACTTTTTTCCTCAAAATTGGCACATTGTAACCCAAGACAAATGGGTTCTAGACAGTGTCACAAGGATACAAGTTTCACTTCCATACCCTGCCAAGGGCAAACGGTTGGCCAGAATGAGCAGAGGCTCAAAAACAAGTCACAGCTCTCGTAGACATGAGGGCTATTCAACAAGTGCCACAGCAAGAGCAGGGACAAGGATTTTACTTGACTGTTGGTACCCAGAAAGGACAAAGCATGGAGACCAATACTGGACCTATCTATTCTAAACACTTCCCTGGATATACCAAAATTCAAGATGTTGACCTTGCAGCAGCTTCTGCCCATGCTGGGCAGCAAGGCTTGGCTCGTGACTTTAGACCTAAAAGAGACATACCTGCATGGCATGTCCCAGTCAGACAGTCATGCAGAAGATACCTCATATTCAAGGCTGGCTCAAAGCATTACCAATTCTCTGCACTGCCCTTTGGCTTATCTACTGCGCCCAGGGTCTTCACAAAGTGCCTGGCACCAGTAATTGCTTACTGCAGAGAACAAGGACATTCTACTTCAGCATCTGACGTTTGTGAAAAGTCTTTTAACATGCCTAGGGTACACAGTCAACAAAAAGAAATTAAAGCTCGTGCCATCTCAAGAGATAATATTCCTGGGTGCAAGCTTAAATACAACTGCCCAGATGGCTTATCTCACTCCAGACAAACAAAGACAACTGACTACCTATTTCAAGGGAATGGCAACAAAGGCCCAGTTTGCAAGAAAAATTCTGCAGGCTTTGGGCTTCATGGTATCCTGCATCTTACTAATGCCATATGCAAGACTGCATATGAGGAAAACTCAATGGTACCTAAAAAGTGTTTGGACACAACATTGCCACAGCTTGGAAACAATGATTACTCTCATTCCCTGCCTGCAACAGGAGTTTCGATGGTGGGCAAAGGCTTGTCACCAAAACAAGGGACAGCCATTCCCACTACCCCCAGCCAGGCAGAGCCTAACGACGGATGCTTCAGATTATGCCTGCTGGGGCTCACATGGCAGGGAAGAGGCATTCAGGGCACCTGGTCCACAAACCAAAAGCATCTACATATCAATCAAAAAGAGACGCTAGCTGTTCAAAATACCCTGACAACCTTCAAGGACCTACTTCATCTGGACAACTACTGATAAAGACAAGACAACACCACGGTCATTTGATACATAAACGAGCAGGGGGGCACTCATTATTACCCCCTTTGCAGACAAGTCATGGCTTTTTGGGACACAGCATTGACTTACCAAGTCCATCTACATGCACAATTCCTGCCAGGAAAGGAAAATACTCTGGCAGACGAACCAAGCAGAAACCTCATGGATCCCCACGAATGGCACCTGGATCCATAAGTCTTCAGCATGATGATAAAGAAATGGGGACGCCCGGACATAGATCTATTTACCTCCCCTCACAACAATCAACTAAAAAGATTCTGCACAAGGACCAAGCTTGGAAAGTGGACGCCTTATCTTTCAACTGGACAAAACTGTCAGTATATGCCTTTGCTCCACTGCCTCTCCTCCCCAAGGTACTCCTGAAGGTCAGACGGGAAAAACCAAAAATTATTCTGATTGCCCCAGACTGGCCACGCCAGTGCTGGTACCCGAGCTTAAGGAACTTGTCCCAATACCCCGTCTGGACCTTACCTCAAATACCTCCTCTACTGTCCCAGCAAAACCATCAGATTCTGCACAGCCGACTCGGGACCCTAAACCTGGCAGCATGGCGGATAATGTAGCCATAGAAACCACACCTCTCAGTAAAGCTATGATGAATGTCATTTTAGAAGCCAGAAGACGTCAATGGTCAGAAAATAGGCATTTCCTTTGATTAGGCATTCCTAATTAGGAATTACGATTCCTTTGATTAGGCATTTGATTAGGAAGTGTTGCGCTTCCATTATTAGTATTTATGCTGTAGGTTGAACACTATCATTATTTTTGTTATTTTATTTATTTTATATATTTAACACATTTATATACTTTATACAAGTTTAATAATCAGAATATTGGGCTTTTTTCTTTCAGTTTCAAGCCTGCTATTACAGTCTCGGTGTATGATTTTTTTGATTTTTTGATTTTTCATTATGTTAATAGAGAATTGCAAATGCACCCTAGTTAGTTAGCTGTGATCTGTACCTTTGAGGAGCTAAAGGGAGAGCAAGGGGCATGGTTAAGTGTTTCAATGCTGGTATTTAAACTCACTTGTAATGGCGTGAATGTTTTGCTTGTCTGAAAAGCTTTTATAGTGGCTTAATAAAATTTTTTTTTTTCACGTTTTTTACGTTTGGACTGGCCTGAGTCAAGTTCTTGGCTTTGAATTAGCGGTGGTTTTCGCTAGTTTGTTTTTTCGGTCTTGAAAGTTTATTTTATTGCCTGTGATAGTAATTAGCATTTTTAAGCAGGGCCTACTCTATCTCCAGTGATTAGATGAAGCACAGAGAATAATGCATAGAGAAGAAGGCAGAGCCCTGGAGCAAAGTATTGCTAATCGGTGCCAAGTTGGATTTCTTTGGATCTGACAACCCCCAATTGAACCGGATGAAAAACAGCATGGATCTGTCATTATGGTAAGTACATAACTTTCATATCTGATGTTGCCACTGACATTCTTCCTCAGCCTGAGGGTCTTTGATCCGACCCTCTGATCCGACTTGGCTGCTTTCCAAGCTGAGGGATCGAAGATTTTGCTCTTCTCATACTACCCATAGTGCCTCCTTCCCCAATCTACCTCAGATCTCATTTGTTGCTCATTGAGTACGCTCAAGGTTTTCATAGCTGCAGAGCTTCTCCAGTTTCAGAAAGTTTTTTATTCACAAGTGAGTTAATTTTCTTCTGTTTAGCGTCTTTCCTACCCATTTGCATATTAGCTATTCTCTGATATTTCCTTTCTATTTGTTAACTGGGTTTCTGTCCAACTTAGCTTTCCTGTCTTCCCTGTTTGTTTCTTTAAAAAAAAAAAAAGAGAGAGAGTTTACTTTCCTCTTTATTTCTCTCCCTTTTCTGCTGTTATGGAGTCGGACAAACCTTTAGGTTTCAGAAAATGCACTTCCTATGCGCATAAGATCCCATTGTCTGATGGCCACAGGGAGTGCATTTACTGTCTAGGGCACTCTCACTTGGACAGCTCTATCCCTATTTGTTCTGCCTTCCATCTGCATTCCCTGGTGGATCAGCGGAACAGTCTTATTCTTAAGGGCTTGCTTCCCTCTATCTACTCTCTTGCTGTCCCTTGCACCTCAGGGCCTCAACCCCCTACCAGAAAACATAAGGAGACCCGGGAAGCCAGGAAATGCTCCCCGGATCAGTCTTCGACTGTGTCAAAGCCAGTGAAGGAAGCACCAGAAGCATTCAATCCGTAATCCTGGGTGCTGCCAACTGTCATCTCCACCATGTTCTCCTCTGGCTCCACATGCCCAATTCACGCCGAGGTCTCCCCACAGGGAGATCTCTCCTAAGAAGCCATCCAGACCACCCTCGACTACTACTTCCACCAGGTCTTCCCATAGTCTGTCCAGGAATGACGTGGATAGACTGAGGCAATTTCTTCAGGCACAGATCCAGATGCGGGTTTTGCCAGCTCTGTCCCCCACCGGATCCATGAGAAGAATCTCCCTCGTCCTGTTGCTCCTTCTCCGATTCGACCTTCAGTTTCAGAGTCTGCTGGTGCTGTGGTTCTGAGAACCAAGATATCTGATTCAATAGTGGTTATAACTTCGTCCCCAATGGCTTCCCCATCATGCTTGGCCCTGACTTCATTGGCACATAGCATGTCTTGGAGCTGGAGCCTCGACATAGAGTCTGGGGGATTTATGACAACTGCGAAGGTTTCGGAGCTGTCGCTGCTTCTCAGAGCCTCGGCTTTTGATAGCCCAGCTCTGACTCAACCTTTGGAGCGGAGGGCTCTGAGTGCATGGGGGACCTCCATTCTCTTGGCTTTGTCTCTGGTGGGATGACCCTCGGGTACTCCAAGTCCATCTGTGTTCAAAGTGGTGAAGAGGGCCCTTTCTTACCCCAGGAGAGCCACTGTTCTCGCTTGGCACCACTCTCAACCCCCATGGATCCTGTGTCTGAAGCCTCTTGTCTACCACAGGGGCAGCTGGTCCTGGAGAAGTATGTACCAGGGCATGGAAGGAACCAGACACTGTAGAGCCCATCCCAAAGAGGACCATCAAGATTTTGAGTGCACCTACTGACAAACCACATTGAACTGCAGGCATCCATGTAGATGGCATTGTGGTTGTGGCAGCCACTAAGAAGGAGCTGGCTCAGGAAAGCTCCTCTGTCCATCCCCCTAACAGGGAGTATAGGGTTGTGGAAAAATTCAGTAAGAGAGCTTACGCTTCTTCCACTTTCACCTTATGAATGTTAAACCCATCAGAGGATACTCACCTGAATCTCCAGTAACTAAAATTAACCACATGGTTTCTCCAATTCCAGTGATGGCAAGATGGTTCCAGGCTTTCATCCTCCATCCGAAAAACCTTGGTGTCCGTTCGCAAATCCTCTACTAGGAAAATCTGTAAGAGCAAATGGCAGAGATTTTTATTATGGGCCCAGAAAGAACAGATAGATACTTTTACTGCTGCCATCCCGAAAGTTTTAGATTTTTTTGGCTTCCCTTTTTCAAAGTGGAGCAGCTACTCCACGGTGAAAGTCTAGCTTACAGCTATTTACAATTTTCATATTGGAGAAAATTCATCATTTTGGCTTCATCTAAACTTTGCAAAATGTTTCTGAGAGGTACCATCTTACTTTGTCCTCCAGTCAAACATCCCGCTCTCCCGTGGGACTTGACCATGGTTTTACAATCCCTAGTACTTCCTCCCTTAGACCCTGCAGCAAAGGTGGATTTGAAGTTTCTCTCCTGGAAGACATTTTTTTTGGTGGGTATCCCCTCAGCAAGAATGGTTTCTGAATTACAGGTCTTTTCCTCCAAACCCCCATATCTAATTTTCAACAAAGTTAGGGTTACGCTACATACTAATCATCCTTTTAACCCAAAGTGGCTACGGAAAGTAATATAAATCAATCTGTCTTCCTGTTTTCTTTCCCAACTTTCAAAACAAAGGAGAGTATACACTCCATCTTTTGGGTGTTCATAGGCAATTACATTTTTATTTGGACAGAACCAAGTCTTGTAGAAAATCGCAACAACTGTTTGTATCTTTTTCTGAGGAAAAGAAAAGGGTTAGCCGTCACTAAAACTACCCTTGCCAAATGGTTGAGAGATTGTATATCTTTTGTGTACTCTTCTAAGAACAGACTATTACCAGGCAAAGGGCATTCTACTAGGTATATGGCATTTTCTTAGGTCTTTTTGGTCTTGAGTGTCTATTGATGACATTTGTTCAGCTACAACTTGGTCAAATTGTCATACCTTTGTTGCACACTATAAATTGAACATTAATTTCAGGAATAGAACTGCCTTTGGCTCTGCAGTGCTCCGTAATATCCTTCCATGAGGTCCACCCTAGGGTTATTGCAGCTGGATACTCTGCCCCACACATTAAAGGAAGAATGTCAGTAACAACATCAGATGAAGTTAATTCATGCCATAATGTTCCATCTGTGTTGTCACTGCATTCTTCCTCAACCTCCCCACCCTCCTTCCCACTTTCCATGATTGTGAGAGACTCTGATTAATTTCTTGGAACCATAAATGCTCTTTGTGTTTCACTGTTGCAGTCATCACCTGTGGGATGCTCTTCGTGTTTCACTGTTGCAATCATTACATTTGGGTAATCTGCTTGCAGGTTGCCCTCAGTCGGCCTGATTAACAAAAGTCTTGGGTCTTGCGTAGGTTGCTGTCCTTTCTTCCATGACGTTAGGTCGTCAGGGGTATAAAACATGCAGCCAACGTCATTACATCAGTCTTTCTTGCCGTGCGGTCCCCGAAGCAGAAGCAGTTCACAAGTGCTGGTCGGCCAACTCCTGAAATTTTTGTTTTCGAGTTTCAGAACCGAAGTCTTCAACTTAAAGCTAAGTACCCCGTTGGGGAAACTTTTTCTTGCTCCTTACCGATGTCCTTAAAAGTTGATAATTGCATTACTTGTGGAAAGCAAATACCTCGAAAAATTTTCATTCGTACTGTATTCCTTGCCTAGGCCCTGACCACGATGTAACTTGCTATCGATTTTGTGCTTTATTTAATCAGCACTCTATCCGTTGTCAGTATATTTTTGCTTCTAAGTATTTCGGTTCTCGGTTTAATTATCCAGAAATGTCGTTGGTTAGCTATCCGACTACCGGGAGTCTGAAAAAACGCAAAGATAAAGACAGAGACAGGCCGCCAAGGTCCAAAACTGCAGACGCTTCTCCTAAGCCAGTCGGCAGTTCGCCGTTACTCAGTGAGGCGCTTTCACAGCCCCTGATACCCGCTACTTCTGATTCGCAGGCCTCTACTGAGACCCATTCGAAGTCCGGTATGCCACCAGATACTTCAACTATGGAACCCGCGGATGTCTCTACATTGGATGGGTCCAGAGCCGCTGTGCAGGCACCGGCTTCTGAGGGTGTATTCAGGCTTACAGACTTGCATATTAAATCGACACTTACAGACTTGCATATTAAATCGACACCTCCTTCATTACTAAGGCCTAAATATCGATCCATGTCTAAAAAAACTGACGCCCAGGCCACATACTCAAGCCCCTATGCCTAAAAAACAAATGGTAAAAATGGTTGAAGATCTAATGACTCTAATCAGGGGTAGTCAAACCCCCCCCCCCCCAGAGGCCTTCTTCTGATCAGGATTCTGTTTCTTCTGACTCTTCTGATGACCTGGATTTGTCCATACCTACTTACGAGGATTCTGATGCAGAGGATTCTATTCCCTCTGCATTCCCTCCTGAGGAATTTTCTTTTGGGGAAACATTACATACATTAAGGGATCATTTCCATTGGGAAAGCCAGGAATTTTCTGATTCAAAAAAAGGGGCTTAGGGATTTCCATCTTCTACCTCAGCATAGGCCTTTGGCTATACCTCCTGTTATAGACTTTGCTGATGTGTTCTTGGAATCCAGTTTGGCTCCTGATTCCCTGCCTCCTGCTCCTAGTAAACCTGACAGATACTACAGGATTCTGAGTCCCACAAGTTCCTTTTCAAAAATCCTGTTGCAGATCCAGAGACTATTTCTCAGGGGCCCAAGGGCATTAAGGCTTCTACTGCTAAAAATTCTACCCCTTTTGATAGAGACTCCAGGGCGCTGGATAGATGGGGTAAAAAAGTTTATACTTCTGCAAACTTGGCAATTAGAGCTTTAAACTGCCAATTTCATATGTTAAAATATCAGCAACATATTATTGGACTGCTTAAACAGAAAACGATGTTGATTCCTGACTGTGTGGAAAATAAAGATTTGCAGGACTTAATGCATTCTGCTGAACAAGTTGGAAAACGTACTTTGCAATGTGGTTTTGATTCTTTAGAGGCTTCTTGCAGGGCTGCTGTTACTGGGTCGTTGCTTAGAAGGCATGCTTGGCTTAAGAAACAATCTTTGCCTGATCATGTTAAAGCTAAATTGATGGATGCTCCTTTAAATCAGGACTGCCTGTTTGGCAACAAGGCTGAAGAAGTTCTTAAGAAGATGGAAGATGAAGTTAAATCTATGCAAACTGTTAAAGATTTTTTTACAAGTGCAAGCTCGGAGATTTAGTAGGCACTGGCCTACTAAGAATTGGTCCTTTCCAGTCCCTTCCAGGTCCTCTCAAGCCAAACCCAGACACAGCAAAAACCCCAGGTTTCAGTCCCAGGGGACTCTCAGAACTAAGCAGTGGGGGGGCCTCCACTTCCAAATCTGGAAATAAGAAGACACTCCCCTATGGTAAACAGTCTCAATGACTTCCTTTTAAAATTCCCAAGCACTTATCTTTTGACTGCCCCTTTGGGGGGAAAGATTGCTCTTCATGCAAAGAACTGGTAACTCATAACCTAGGACAAATGGGTATTAAATATAGTGTTCCAGGGATACAGATTTAATTTCCACACGTTGCCAACACCAAATGGGTGGCCAGACCTGCCCCCAAATCAGTGGGCAGAGACTCTAAAACAAGTACTTTCCCGCTTAAGCATGGGGGCTATTCAACAGGTACCAGAAGAGGAAAAGGGACAAGGTTTCTACTCCTGACTTTTCTGGTACCCAGAAAAGACAAATCATGGTGTCTAATCCTGGACCTGTCTACTCTAAACACCTTTCTGGAGATTCCAAAATTTAAGATGCTGACTCTTCACCAGTTACTTCCTATGCTAAGCAAAGATGCCTGGTTGGCAACACTATATTTAAAGGAAGCATACCTGCACATCCCAATCAGGGAATCTTGCAGAAGATATGTATGCTTCAAAGCAGACTACTCACATGATCAGTTCTCTGCACTGCCCTTTGGCTTGTCTACTACTCCCAGGGTATTCACAAAGTGCCTGGCTCCAGTTATTGCATTTTGCAGGCAAAGAAGTATTCAAATATACCCATACCTGGACGATTGTCTAATTCAGGCAGAAAGCCAGGACATACTTTTGAATCATCTGGCGTTTGTAAAAAAGGGTTCCAACTTGTCTGGGGTACACCATAAATGAAAAGAAATCACAACTGGTACCCTGTCAACAAATTACATTCCTGGGTGCAAGCATGAATACAACTGCCCAGATGGCTTACCTCACGCCAGAAAAGCAAATACATTTGGTAACCTATCTCAAACAAGTGGCGACAAAAACCCTGCTATCTGCAAGACAAGTACTGCAAGCCTTGGGGTTCATGGCCTCCTGCATTCTTCTAATTCTATATGCAAGACTGCATATGAGGAAACTACAGTGGTATCTAAAAAGTCTATGGAGTCAACATTCTCACAGCCTGGAAACAATGATTCCTATCATACCTTACCTACGCCTGGAGTTCCTTTGGTGTGCAGAGGCCTGCCACCAAAACGAGGGTCTACCATTCACACTACCCCTGCCACCCAATCCCTAACTACAGATGCATCAGACTATGCATGGCGAGCTCACCTGGCAGGGAAGTGCATTCAGGGCAAATGGAACCCAAGTCAAATGCATCTACATATCAATCAAAAAGAAATGTTAGCTGTACAGAATGCTCTGACAGCCTTCAAGGACTACATTTTTCCAGGACAACTAATGGTAAAGACAGACAGCACCATGATTATGTGGTACATAAACAAGCAGGTGGTACACATTCCTACCCCCTCTGCAGACTAGCCATGGCATTGTGGAACACAGCCTTGAGCTACCAAGTGCACCTACAAGCTCAATTCCTGCCAGGAAAATTTAATGCACTGGCAGACGGATTAAGCAGAAACCTCATGGACCCACACGAGTGGAAACTGGAACCAAGGGTTTTCATCATGTTGACAAGTTAATGGGGGAGCCCAGACATAGATCTATTTGCCTCCCCCCAGAACTACCAGTTGGAAAAGTTTTGCACAAGGATTCCCCACAAGCATGGAACGTGGATGCTCTGTACTTCAGCTGGAAAAACCTATCAGTCTACGCCTTCCCCTCGCTGCCTCTGCTCTCCAAAGTTCTACTAAAAGTCAAACAGGACAAACCAAGGATGATCTTGATTGCTCCGGACTGGCCGCGCCAACACTGGTACCCCCTTCTGCACAGTGTGTTGCAGTTACCGCCATGGCACCTTACTCATATCCCTTCCCTGCTGTCTAAGCAGGAGAACCAAATTCTGCACCCTCAGCTTCCAACATTGAACCTTGCAGCCTGGCTGATCACTTAAATTTACCCTTATCCCTCAGCAAACCTGTGATGGATGTCATCTTAGAGGCAAGGAGACCTAGCACCAGAAAATCTTATGCTGAAAAATGGAAAAGATTCTGTGCCTGGAACCAATCTAAAGGGATGAGCACAGCAGCACCCAATTTACTTCAGATTTTACAATACTTAACTGAGATGCTTCACAAGGGCCTGTCTTTCCTCCATTAAAATCCACGCCTCAGCCATTTCAGCTCATTATAACACAGAATCTCCCCTCTTCTCTCATCCTCTGCTCTAGCAGTACCTCAGATGGGCGAAAAACTTGAGACCAAACAGGAGAGCTCCAACCCCTGCCTGGGATCTTATCTTTGTATTGGAGAAACTCACTCTACCTCCTTTAGAGCCAGCTGTTACTGCAGACTTAAAAATTTCTTTCTTGGGAAAACAGCTTTCCTTTTAGCAATCACTTCAGCTAGAAGGATATCTGAATTACAGGCTCTTATGGCAGTGGAGCCTTTCATCATTTTTCATGCGGACAGGGTATCACTCGGGCACAATCCATCCTTCATGCCCAAGGTGGTATCCAGTGTGGCTCTTAATCGGTCCATTCATTTGCCAACCTTCTTTCCCAATCCACAGAACAAAGGGGAACGGGTTCTGCATTCTTTGGATGTGCACAGACAACTTAGATTCTACTTGGACAGGACTAAACCTCAAAGAAAATCAGAACTGCTGGTAGCATTTGCTGCAGAGGCAGAGGGGAAGGCTATTTCAAAACAAACTATTTCTAAATGGATAAGTCATTGCATTCATTTCTGCTGTAAGCACCATGGAAAACCTATTCCCCAGGGGAACAGATCTCACTCCACCAGGGCTGCATCTTCTTCTGCAGTGTTTCTCAGAGGTGTTCCTACCAGGGACATCCTAGAAGTTGCTACTTGGAGTTCTGTGCATACTTTCACCAAGCATTATCATTTGCCAATTTTCACTAAATCCAGAGCTGGCTTTGCCACTGCTATCTTGCAGGGCCTTATTGCTGGCCCTAATGCTATATAAACTCCTCCTCCCAACCATAGCTTTGGGAATCTACTCAAATGTAATGACTGCAACAGTGAAACATGAAGAACATAGTACAGTTGTGTACACTTACCATAAATGTAGATGTTAGAGTGTATTTACTGTTGCAGTCCTGGTTACCCTCCCTCCAGCCCCGTAACTTCTTCTGGCTATACCTCTGCTTTCTTTTACTATTCTTAAAAGCCTTTTTGGTGTATTTGCTTTTTGTTGAAGGTATAGCTTTGTGTTTTTATGTTTATTTGCTCCCCATTGAGGGGGCACCTGACATCTGGGGCAAGAAAAACTGATGTAATGACGTCAGCTGCATGCTTTATACCCCTAACGACCTGACGTCATGGAAGAAGGGACAGCAACAGATGCAGGACCCAAGACTTTGTTAATCAGGCTGACTGAGGGCAACCTGCAAGCAGATTACCCAAATGTAATGACTGCAACAGTGAATACAATCCAACATCTACATTTATGGTAAGTGTACACAACTGTACTTTATCCCTGCTGTGGTAGCCCTCGGTCGACCCGAATACCAGAGTCAGTGTTTTTGTGCGTTGGCTGCCATCACCTGTAATCTGACGTCAGGTCATCCATGCTGTAAAGCAGGGCAGCCAACGTCATTACACCAGTCTTTCTTGCCGTGGAGCCCGTAGCAGAAGCAGTTCACACAAGTGCCATTTGGTCGTTACCAGAAGTTGAATTTCAGCAGAAAATGTCTAAAGCGAAGTACCCCGTTGGGAACCTTTTTTTCTTGCTCTAACCGATGACTGAAAAAGTTAACAATTGTCTCTCCTGTGGAAAGCAGATCCCACACAGAGACTTTCATTCTTAACTGCATCACTTGTTTAGGCCCAGACCACAACATCCCTCGTTGCCAGTTCTGTGCCCTCTTTAATGCGAGATCCATTCGCCGTAGAGCACTTTTTGTAGACAGTTATTTTCATGTTCCGTCTTCGAATTCCGATATGGTGTCCGTCAGCCAACTATTTGTCGACATTCTGTAAAAACGTAGAGATAAGGATGGAGATAGACTACACAAGACTAAGCCTTCTGATGACGTTACCGCTAAGCAAGTCAGATGTTTTTCGTGTTTCACTATTGCAGTCATCACATTTGGGTTATCTGCTTGCAGTAGCCCTCAGTCAGCCTGATTAACAGAGTCTTGGGTCTTGCGTTGGTTGCTGCCTCATCTTCCATGATGTCAGGTAGTCAGGGTTATAAAGCATGCAGCCAACGCCATTACATCAGTCTTTCTTGCTGTACGGTGCCCGAAGCAGAAGCAGTTCGCAAGTGCCGGTCGGCTGACTCCTGGAATTTTCGTTTTCGAGTTTCAGAACCGAAGTCTTCAACTAAGCTAAGTACCCAGTTGGGGAAACTTTTTCCTGCTCTAAACCGATGTCAGTAAAAGTCAATGTTTGTATTTCTTGTGGAAAGCAAATACCTCAAAGATTTTCATTCGTACTGCATTCCTTGCCTAGGCCCTGACCACAACGTACCTTGCTGTCGGTTTTGTGCCTTATTTAAACAATGAACTATTCATCGTCTGTTTATTTACGCTTCTAAATATTTTGGTACTCTGTTCAATTATCCAGATATGGCTTCGGTAAGCCACCCGACTACCGACATTCCGAAAAAATGCAAAGATAAAGAAAGAGACCGCATAGATCCAAACATGCCGACGACGCTTCTCATAAGCTAGTCACCAGTTTGTTGGTACTCAGTGAGCTGCTTTCCCAGCCCCTGATGCCCGCTACTTCAGATGCACAGGCCTCTGCTTAGACCCATTCAGAGTCCGGTATGCCGTAAGATTCTTCAGTTGTGGAAGCTGCTGATGTCTCTACCTTGGAAGCTGCTGATGTCTCTACCTTGGATGGGTCCGGAGCTGCTGTGCAGGCACTGGCTTCTGAAGGTGTATTCAGGCCTACTGACTTGCATATTAAACCAACGTCATCTTCTTCTTCAAGGCCTAAAACTTGATCCATGCCTAGAAAACAGACACCCAGACCGCATGGTCAGGCCTCTATGCCTAAAAAACAAAAGATAAAAATGGCTGAAGACCTTATTACTTTAATCAGGGGGAAGCCAACCTTCCCCCTCTGAGACCTGGGACTGACTTTGCTTCTGATTCTTCTGATCAAGATTCTGAAATTTCTGTTTCCTCTGAAGACCAGGATTTACCCTTATCTGCCTATGAGGATTCTGATGCAGAGGAGTCTATTCCCTCTGCTTCCCCTCCAGAGGATTTCTCTTTTGGTGAAACCTTGCATACTCATAGGGAGCATTTTCGCTGGGAAAGCCAGGATTACTCTGCCTGTAAAAAGAGGCTTAGGGATTTCTTACTCCTGCCCCAACACAGGCCTTTAGCTATTCCCCCTGTACTGGACATTGTTGCTGATGCCTTTTCTGAATCTAGCTTGGCCCCTGACTCTCTACCTCCTGCTCCCAGAAAACCTGATAGATATTACAGGGTTCCTGACTATCACAAGTTCCTTTTTAAAATTCCTACTGCGGATCCTGAGACCATTTCACAGGGAGACAAGGGCATTAAGGCTACTACTGCCAAAAGTCCTAGCCCCTCTGATAGAGATTCCAGGGTGCTGGATAGATGGGGTAAGAGGGTATACACTTCTGCAAACTTGGCCATTAGGACATTAAGCTGCCAGTTTCATATGTTAAAGTATCAGCAGCATATTATTGGATTGCTTAAACAGAAGATGATGTTGATTCCTGACTCTGCTGAAAATAAAGATTTACAGGATTTAATGCATTCTGCTGAACAAGTTGAAAAACATACTTTGCAATGTGGTTTTGATTCACTAGAGGAATCTTGCAGGGCTGCTGTCACTGGGTCTGTACTTAGAAGGCATGCTTGGCTAAAGGAGTAATCCTCGCCAGATCATGTTAAAGCTAAATTGCTGGATGCTCCCTTAAACAAAGACCGCCTGTTTTGGCAACAAAGCAGAAGAAGTACTTAAAAAGATGGAGGAAAAAGCTAAAGCTATGCAAACTGTTAAAGATTTCCTGCAAGTACAGCCTCCCAGATTTAGTAGGCATTGCCCCTCTAAAAAATGTGTCCTTTCCTGCCTCTTCCAAGCTTTCTCAGTCCAAACCCAGAACCAGCAGAACACCCAGGCCTTCTCAGTACAAACCCAGAACCAGCAGAACACCCAGGCCTCAGTCCCAAGGTACTCGGAGGGCTCCCACTTCCAAAGCAGGGAGTGGTAAGACTCCCCCATATGGTAAACTGTCTCAATGACTTAACTTTAAATCTTCCAAGCCCTGCACAATTGACTGTTCCCTTAGGGGGAAAGATTGCCCGACAGGCAAAAAATTGGGAACTCATTACCCAGGACAAATAGGTTTTAAATGTAGTTTCCCAAGGATACAGATTCCACTTTCACTCCTTACCAGCCCCAAATGGTTGGCCAGACCTACCCCCAAATCAGTGGGCAGAGGCTCAAAAACAAATTCTCACCGTCTTAAGCATCAGGGCTATTCAACCTGTTCCAGAAGTGGAAAAGGGGCAAGGTTTCTACTCGAGACTTTTTCTGGTGCCCAGAAAAGACAACTCCTGGCGTCTTATACTGGACCTCTCTATCCTAAACACATTTTTGGTGAGTCCAAAATTCAAGATGCTAACTCTCCACCAGCTGCTTCCTGTGCTAGGCAAGGATGCCTGGTTGACGACACTGTATTTAAAGGAAGACTACCTGCACATCCCAATAAGGGAATCCTGCAGAAGATATCTACGCTTCAATGCAGGCTACATGCAGTTCTCTGCACTGCCCTTTGGCTTATCTACTGCGCCCAGGGTATTCAGAGAATGCCTAGCTCCAGTCATTGCATTTTGCAGGCAAAGAAATATCCAAATATATCCATACCTGGATGATTGTCTAATTCAGGCAGAAAGCCAGGACATACTATTGAATCATCTGGCGTTTGTACAGAAATTGCTAACTTCTCTGGGGTACACCATAAACGAAAATAAATCACATCTTGTACCCTGCCAACAAATTGTATTCCTGGGAGCAAGCTTGAACACAACTTCCCAGATGGCTTTTCTCACGCCAGAAAAACAAGCTCATTTGACAACCTACTTAAAACTACTGGCCACAAAGACTCAGCTGTCTGCAAGGAAAATACTGCAAGCCCTGGGGTTCATAGCTCCTGCATTCTACTAATTCCATATGCAAGACTTCATATGAGGAAACTAAAGTGGTATCTAAAAAGCCTATGGTGTCAATATTAGGATCTAGAAGCAATGATTCCTATCATTCCTTGTCTACAGATAGAGTTCCTTTGGTGGGCAGACGCCTGTCACCAAAACAAGGGACTGCCATTCACTCTATCCACTGCCACCCAAACCCTAACAACAGATGCATCAGACTATGCATGGGGAGCCCACTTGACAGGGAAGTGCATTCAGGGCAAATGGAACCCAAATCATATGCACTTGCACATCGATCAAAAAGAAATGTTAGCTGTACAGAATGCTCTGACAGCCTTCAAGGACCACATCCTTCCAGGACAATTAATGGTAAAGACGGACAAACACCACTGTTATGTGGTACATAAACAAGCAGGGGGGAACCCACTCATACCCTCTCTGCAGGCTAACCATGGCTCTGTGGAACACAGCCTTGAGCTACCCAAGTGCACCTACAAGCTCAGTTTCTGCACCTACAGGCTCATTTCCTGCCAGGAAAGCTAAACACACTGGCAGATGACCTAAGCAGAAATCTCATGGACCCACACGAGTGGAAACTGGAACCAAAGATATTCAACATGTTGAGAAACAAATGGGGGAGCCCTGATAGACCGGTTTGCCTCCCCCCACAACTACCAATTGGAAAAAGTCTGCACAAGGACTCCCCACAAACAAGCTTGGAAAGTGGATGCCTTGTCCTTCACCTGGAAAAACTTATCAGTTTATGCCTTTCCCCCTCTGCCTCTCCTCTCCAAGGTACTAGTAAAGATCAAACAGGACAAACCAAGGACGATACTGAATGCACCAGACTGGCCACACCAACACTGGTACCCTTTTTTGTGCAGTGTGACTGCTGGCACCATGGCACCTGCCTCAGACCCCTGCCCTGCTGTCCCAACAGGAGGGCCAGATTCTGCACCCACAGCTTCAAACTCTGAACCTGGCAGCCTGGTTAATTACCTAATCTCTCTGTTACCGTCCCTCAGTAAGCAAGTATTGGATGTCATTCTGGAGGCAAGGAGGCCTAGTACTAGAAAATCCTGTGCTGAAAAATGGAAAAGATTCTGTTCCTTGAACCAAGCTCAGGGGATGGGCACAGCATCGCCCAATTTACCTCAGATTCTTCAATACTTAACTGAGATGCTGCACAAGGACCTCTCCTTTTCCTCCATCAAAATTCATGCCTCAGCCATTTCAGCTCATTACAACACAAAACCACTCCTCTTCTCTCATCCACTGCTGAAACCGTTCCTCAGAAGGGCCAAAAACTTAAGACCACCCAGGATAGCCCCTACTCCAGACTGGGACCTTAACTTTGTATTGAAAAAACTCACTCTACCTCCTTTTGAGCCAGCTGCAAATGCAGAGTTGAAGTTCCTTTCTTGGAAAACAGCCTTCCATTTAGCCATCAATAGAGCAAGAAGGGTGTCTGAGTTACAGGTATTCGTGGCAGTGGAGCCTTTCATCATTTTTCATGCGGACAGGGTGTCCCTCAGGAACAATCCCTCCTTCATGGCCAAGGTGGTATCCAGTGTGGCCCTTAATCAGTCCATTCATCTGCCAACCTTCTTTTCTAATCCACAGAACAAAGGGGAGCAAATACTGCACTCCTTAGATGTTCACAGACAACTTAGATTTTATTTGGACAGGACTAAACCTCTCAGAAAATCTAAACAACTGCTGGTTGCATTTGCTGCAGGGGCAGAGGGGAAGGCCATTTCAAAGCAAACCATTTCTAAATGGATAGGCCATTGTATTAATTTCTTCTGTAAGCACCATGGAAAACCTACCCCACAGGGGATTAGACCACATTCAACCAGGGCTGCATCTACCTCTACAACTTTTCTCAGAGGTGTCAGTACCAGGGACATCCTAGAAACTGCTACCTGGAGTTCTGTACATACTTCACCAAGCATTACCATTTGCCAGTGTTTTCTAAATCCAGAGCTGGCTTTGCCACTGCAGTCTTGCTTGACCTTATAGTTGGTCCTAATGCTATCTATTTACCTCCTCCCATCCTTAGCTTTGGGAATCCACCCAAATGTGAAGACTGCAACAGTGAAACACGAAGAACAATAGTACAGTTGTGTACACTTACCGTAAATGTAGATGTTCGAGTGCATTCACTGTTGCAGTCCTAGTTACCTTCCCTCCAGCCTCCTGACTTCTGTTGGCTATATCTCTATTCTTACTTACTATGTTTAAAGCTTTTTGGTGTATTTGCTTTTTTGTTGGAAGTGTAACCTTATGTATATATAATTGCTTCCCATTATGGGGGCACCTGACATCTGGGGCAAGAAAAACTGATGTAATGGCGTCGGCTGCATACTTTATATCTCTGACTAACTGACATCATTGAAGATGAGACAGCAACTGACACAGGACCCAAGACTTTGTTAATCAGGCCGACCTGAGGGCTACTGCAAGCAGATAATCCAAATGTGATGACTGCAACAGTGAATACACTCGAACATCTACATTTATGGTAAGTGTACACAACTGTACTTTCTCCGAAATTCAGTCAGGCGTTTTCGCAGCCCCTGATGCCTGACTTACTTTCTACGCAGGCCTCTGCCGAGAACTTTTTCGAGTCCGGTATGCTGCAGAAATCCACTTAGTCTTCCGAACCTTTGGCTGTCTCTGCTTCGGTTGGGTCCGGAGCCGCAGCGCAGGCACCAGCTTCCGAGGAAGCCTTTCGCACTACAAAGTCTAGACAAAAAAGAATGTCTTCGCATCCGACTACCACTTCTCAGACTGGATTCTCTTAGGCCTAGAAGCCGTGCCACTCCTAGGAAATCTGCTTCTAGCCACCATCTTGCTACTGCTTCCCCACACCAAGCTCAAATGCTTAAAATGGCGGAGGCTCTCATCTCCCTTATCTGAGGTACTCAGGCCCCCACTCCAAAAAGGAAAAGACATCCTTCTCCAGAAATTATGACAGACCAAGAGTCTGAGGAATCTGGTTATTCTGCTTTTGAAGAGGAACAACTGAGGAATCTGATTATTCTGCTTTTGAAGAGGAACAACATCCCTTAACTGTTTGAGGATTCAGAAGCAGAGGAATCCATCCCTTCTGCCTCCCTTCCAGAGGTCCTCTCCTTTGAGGAAATCCTTCACTCCCTCAGGGAACATTTTCAATGGGAATCTCAAGACTTCCCATAGTCAAAGAAATGACTTAGAGTTTCTGGAACTACACCATCACAGACCCCTGGCCATCCCACCTATTTTAGAACTGATGGATGATGTTTTCCATGAGTCCAGCTTATCCCCTGATACCCTGCCTCCTGCTCCAACTAAACCTGACGGGTACTACAGAGTAATGGATTCTCACAAATACCTGTACAGGAATTGTGCTGCAGACCCTGAGGTCGTTACACAGGGACCCAAAGGAGCTAAGACTAGTTCTGCCAAGAATCCTCTGCCAAGAATCCTCTTCCTTCTGACAAAGTCTCCAGAGCTCTAGACAGATGGGGTAAGAAAGTATACACCTCTGCAGCTTTGGCTGTCAGTACACTTAGTTCCATATGTTAAAATATCATCAACACACTTTGGAACAATTAAAACAGAAGATTGCTACCTCTTCTCATGGTGCCAACACAAAAGAGCTGGCAGAATTACTACACTCTGCTTGTCAAGTGGCCAAACACTCATTACAATGTGGATATGACACCCTAGAAGACTCTAGCAAGGCAGCAGTGACAGGATCTGTTATTAGAAGACATGCATGGCTGAAGGAACAACCTCTCCCTGATCATGTCAAGTCTAAACCTATTGATGCACCCCTAGATAAGGAATGCCTGTTTGGGGAAAAAGCAGAAGAGGTGCTTAAAAAGATGGAAAACCAAGCAAAATCTATGCAAACAGTAAAATATTTCTTTCAAATTCGACCTCCCAGATTCAACAAGAACTTACCCTCTAAGCACTGGGCCTTCCCTGCACTTGGCAGACAGGGCCAAGGTAAGCCCCGCAGGGACAGGCCATTCAGGCCCAGCAAAGAAGCAAACAATGGACCACTTCCGTCTGTAAGGCAGGGAGTTCTAAGCCAAATTTCTATGGCAAGCTCTCACAATGACTGACTCTCTCCCCCCTCTGTCCTCCTTTCACTCATCAAAAACTAGGAGGAAGGCTCACCCTCTTCAAGGACAATTGTGTCTCTGTAACCAAGGACCAGGAGGAAGGCTCACCCTCTTCAAGGACAATTGGGTCTCTGTAACCAAGGACCAATGGGTCTTAAAAATCATTTCTCAGGGGTACAGATTTTCCTTCAGCGAACTCCCTATTCCAAGAGGGTACCCAGTCCTCCCCCCAAACCAGTGGGCAGAGGCATTGAAACAGGTCCAAACTCTAATATCCCAGGGGCAGTAGAACCTGTCCCTCCAGATCAAACAGGAAAAGGTTTTTACTCCAGACTATTCCTTGTTCCCAGAAAAGAGGGCACTTGGTGCCCCATCCTGGATCTTTCCAAACTGAACACCTCCTTGGTAGTCACCAGATTCAAAATGCTAACCTTGCAGCAGCTCCTGCCTGTGCTCACACAAAAATGCCTGGCTTATGACACTAGACCTAAAGGATGCCTACTTCCACATCCCCATCAGGGAATCGTGCAGAAAATTCCTGCGCTTCAGAGCAGGCTATCAACACTTTCAGTTTTCTGCACTGCCCTGTGGCTTATCTACCGCTCCCAGAGTATTCACCAAATGCTTGGCCGGGGCTGTACATTCTGCAGACAGAGAAATATACAGATTTACCCTTATCTGGATGACTGCCTCAATCAGGTAGACTGCAAAGAAAAGTTGATTCAGGAACTTCTCTTTGTCAGATTACTCCTAACTTCCCTAGGGTTCACCATCAACAAGAAAAAATCAAAGCAAAACCCCACCAGAAAAGTTGTTTTCCTGGGAGCTGTGCTAGACACAGCAACCCAAATGGCCTTCCTAATTAGGAATTAGGTCTTCGAAAAAGCAAAGCTTCCTGCCTCTCTACTTAACCCAGCTGGCTTCCAGAAGTCACCTCACTGTGAGGAAGTTCCTGCAAGCCCTGGGATACATGGCATATTGCATCCTTCTCATCCCTCTCACCAGGCTTCACATGAGAAAACTTCAGTGGTACTTAAAGAACCTTTGTTGTCAGCACTCCCAGTCCTTCGAGACCATTCTCCCTCTGATCCCTTGTATAAGGGACAGATTTCTGTGGTGGGCAGAGGCCTGTGCCATGAACAAGGGTCTTCCCTTCATCCTCCCCCCTTCAGGCCGGACCATCATCACCGACGCCTCAAACATTGCTTGGGGCACTCACCTAGAAGGCAGGTGTACCCAAGACCTTCGGAATGCCCAGCAACTACACTTGCAAATCAACCAGAAAGAAATGATGGCAGTGCAAAAGCCTCTGACTTTGTTCCAACCCTATCTCAGGCCAGGGGGTCCTCCTTATAAAAACAGACACAGTAATGTGATACATCCACAAGCAGGGGGGCACCCAGTCTTTACCACCTGTGCAGGTTAGCCATGTGTCTCTGGTTTACAGCCACCTACATGGGGCTGCACTTTATTGCCCAGTACTTACCAGGGATCAACAACACACTGGCGGGCCACCTAAGCAGAATTTTACTGGACCCCCGCGAATGGCAGCTGCACAGAGAAATCTTTCTGCAGATCTCCCAGGAGTGGGGGACCCCAGAAGTGTACATCTTTGTCTCGCACCTCAGCCACCAGCTGCACAAGTTCTGTACAAGGGAGTATCACCTCCTAGCATGGAAGGGTGGATGCCTTGACCTTCCCCTGGACCTCCCTCTTTGTGTGTGCTTACTTTCCTCTGCCCCTTATTCCCAAGGTTTGATTGAAATAAGGGAGGAGAGACTAATGGCCATCCTCATTGCTCCAGATTGGCCCAGACAGCATTGGTACCCCTTATTACGCAGTCTGACCTTACAGCCCCCAAACTGCTTCCCCCTGATGTCAGACATCTTGACCCAGGAGAGGGGGAAGGTAGTACACCCAGACCTACAGACTCTCAAACTTTCAGCATGGCTTGTACACTAAAAACCAAAAAGGAGTCCCTGTTAAGCGAACAGGTCCTGGATATCATCACAAAGGCCGGAAGGCCCAGCGCAAGACAATCATATGCAGGAAAATGGAAAAGATTCTTCTCCTGGAAACAATCCAAAGGGTGGGGGGCAGTACCTCCGAACCTTCCAGCCCTCTCATCCTGGATTACCTGGCAGAGTTGCTCAGTAGTGGCATCTTTCTCCTTTATTAAGATCCATGCCTCAGCCATCTCTGCCCATTATGATTTAGACCCACCCGTCTTCTTTCATCCTTTGATTAAGCAATTCCTCAGAGGGGGTTCTAATATCAGGCATCCTAGAAGGCCTCCGATGCCACCCAGGGACCTGAATTGTGTGTTAGAGAAACTAACCTTACCTCCTTTCAAACCTGCCGCTTCAACAGAATTAAAATACTTGGAAGATTGCCTTTCTACTAGCTATCACCTCAGCCAGAAGGGTCTCGGAACTTCAAGCTCTCATGGCTGCTGGGCCTTTCATAATTTTCCATGTAGAGTCTCCCTGAAGACTAACCCCTCCTTTATGCCCAAGGTGGTATCTGATGTGACCCTTAACCAGGCCATGCACCTTCCCACCTTCTTTTCCAACCCTCAAAAAACAAGGGGGAAAGAATTCTATACTCACTAAACGTGCACAGACAACTCCGATACTATCTGGACCGAACTAAGCCATTCAGAAAAACTGATCAGCTTCTTGTAAGCTTTGCCCCAGGGGCAGAGGGGGAAGCCCATCTCCAAACAAACCATTTCCAAATGGATTTCACACTGTATCCATTTTTGCTACAGACTACATGGGAAACGCATCCCTAAGTCTATCCGTACCCACTCCACTAGGGCAACCTCCACTGCCTTGCTCAGAGGAGTACCTACCAGGGACATTTTGGAAGCTGGAAGCAGCCACCTGGACCTCTGTCCATATCATTACCACCTTACCTCTCTTTTCTAAGTCTAGGGCAGGTTTTGCCTCTGCAGTTCTGCCGGGCCTCCTGACCCATGTCTAGGACCCAACCTATCCTTCCACCCTTTTCCTCAGCTTTGGGAATCCTCCCAAAGGTGATGACTGCAACAGTGAAACGAAGAACATAGTACAGTTGTGTACACTTACCATAAATGTAGATGTTCGAGTGTATTCACTGTTGCAGTCTTGGTTTCCCTCCCTCCATCCCCATTTAGTATCTTCCCCTAGGGGGACACAAGCTTCCCAAGGTGGCTTTTAGCCACCAGGACCACTTCTCTCTTTTCCCTTGTGCTTCTGACTGGTTACGGCAAGAAAAACTGATGTAATGACATTGGCTGCCCTGTTTTATAGCACTGACAACCTGATGGCAGCCGGCGCACAAAAACATTGACTCTGGTATTCGGGCCGACCGAGGGCTACCACAGCAGGGATAACCCACAGGTGATGACAGCAACAGTGAATACACTTGAACATCTACATTTATGTTAAGTGTACACAACTGTACTTTCCTGGCTGAGCTCCTGATCCTTCTGCTTGATCTTGTACTTAATGGTATTGATATTGTCCGCCTTTGTTCTATAATGTTGCTTCTATGAGTATAGGTTTGCTGCAGACTCGATCTGAGGTAGGTTGGGGGAATGAGGCATTATGGGTAGGATGGGAGGAGCTCGAGCTTCAGTCTCGCAGCTTGGAAAGCGACCGAGGCAGATTTGAGGGTCGGATTTGAGACACACAGGTTGAGGAAGAATGCAGTGACAACGCAGATGAAACGATATGGTCGTACTGCAACAAAAATGTAGTTAATGCTAATCTCTCTCCATCTGACAAGGATGGAAAGTTTTTGACAGATTTGGAAAGATAATTTATTCTTCAGTTTTAGCCTTTTGAATTCTAAATTATCAACCTGACATGTTAAAGTATTCTTTGGATGTTCATCCTGCATACAGCTGCAGTCATAACAGATGAGTTCTCCTGCTGTCAGGCGGGTCCTCGGTCGGCCGAATTCCAAAGTCTAGGTCCGGCGTCGGTTGTCGTCGCTTCTTCCCTGACGTCAGTGCGACAGGGGTATAAAAGAACCAGCCGACGCCATTTTCTTCAGTCTTTCTTGCCGCGCGGTGCCCGAAGCAGAAGCAGTTCGCAAGTGCCGGTCGGCCAGTTCCTGAAATTACGAAAATTTTGAAACTGAAGTCTTGAAAGCCAAGTACCCCGTTGGGGAAACTTTTCTTGCCTCAGACCGATGTCAGACAAAGTTAATAATTGTATTTCATGTGGGAAGCAAATACCGCATAAGGATTTCCATTCCCTCTGTATTCCTTGTTTAGGCCCAGACCACGACTTCTCGGTCTGTCGCTTTTGTGCTACATTCAACAAACGCACCATTAAGTGTCGGGCGGAGTTCGCCCAGCATTATTTTGGCAAAACATTTAACTATATTATGTCGTCGGATACTCCGACTCCAGTTTTGTCTAAAAAGTGCAAAGATAAGGACCGACACACGAGGTCCACGGCCTCTACCGACACCACTCCAAAGCCGACTACATGTGGTCCGGTTCTTAGCGAGGCGCCTACGCAGCCCCTGACTACCGACGACACTTCATTGGTGGTGTCTCCTGTGCCCGAGGTCGAAGGCTCCTCTGCTCACACCCCGACTACAGATACCGAAGCCACTCTTGGCGGTGAATCTCAAAATGTGGATAGGTCTACCTCCACTCAAGGTGTCTTCAGACCTTCCTCTTCTTTTTCCATCAAGGCTTTCACTAAGTCTAAAGCAGCCATGCATTCTAAGAGACAAGCTACACAGGGCCCATCTCCAGGCCCCATGCCTAAAAACCAGATGCTTAAAATGGCTGAGGATTTAATTACTCTTATCAGGGGTTCTCAACCCCCCCCCCCCCCGGACAAGAGACCCAGAGTGGAGGAAGAATCCCCCTCCTCTGATCAGGGCTCCATTATTTCAGAGCACTCTGATGATCAGGAACATTCTTATTCCCCTTTAGAAGACTCTGATGCAGAGGAGTCCATTCCCTCTGTATCCCCTCCGGAGGATTTCTCATTTGGGGAAACTTTGCATACCTTAAGGGAACACTTCCACTGGGAAGGCCAAGATTATTCAGATTCCAAGAAAAGGCTTAGGGAATTTCTCTTGCTACCTCAGCACAGGCCTCTGGCTATACCTCCTGTCTTGGACATACTAGATGATGTGTACTCGGAGGCCTGCCTTAACCCGGATTCTCTACCTCCAGCCCCAGTCAAGCCTGACCGGTACTACAGGGTTCCTGACTCACACCAATTTCTATACAAAAGCCATGCTGCTGACCCAGAAACTATCTCACAGGGCCCCAAGGGAAATAAGGCCTCCACTGCTAAAAATCCATTACCTTCCGAGAGAGATTCCAGATCCTTAGAAAGGTGGGGTAAAAAGGGTATATGCCTCGGCTACCTTAACCATGAGGGCATTAAACTGTCAGTTCCATATGCTAAAATACCAACAGTTTTTGTTATCACAATTGAAAAGTAAAATGTCACAACCTGAACAACCAGACTTGAAGGAGTTGCAGGATTTGATGCATAGTGCAGAACAAGTGGGTAAACATACCTTACAATGTGGTTTTGATGCTCTAGAGGCCTCATGTAGAGCTTCTGTTACAGGATCAGTCATACGTAGACATGCCTGGCTCAAGGAACAAACCTTGCCAGATCATGTCAAAGCTAAATTACTACATACCCCTCTACAAAAGGATGTATTATTTGGTGCTAATGCTGAGGAGGTATTAAGGAAAATGGAGGAAAAGGCTAAATCAATGCAAACTGTGAAAGATTTTCTACAGGTACAACCCCCACGCTTCAGTAGAAATTGGCCTTCCAAAAATTGGTCCTTTCCAGCCACGGACAGACCACAAAGAGGTAGATACAGGCACCCGAGGGGCAGAGGACAATCCCAAGGATCGTTTAGAGGCAGACAATGGCAAGCTCCTGCACAAAGAGGTGGTGAGGATAACTCGCAACCATTCAGAAAGCAAGCCCAATGACTTTCCCCTTTGCATGCCAAGCAAGACTCAAATGGCAGCACCCTTAGGCGGAAAACTGGCATTATTTTCAAAAAATTGGCATATTGTCACAAAAGACAAATGGATCCTGGACATTATAAACAGAGGCTACAGATTCCATTTTCACACCCTTCCAAAAATGAGAGGCATGCCAAACTTGCCACACAATCAAAGGGCAGAGGCACAAAGGCAAATTACAGATCTCATAGACATGAAAGCTATTCAAGAGGTACCTACATCTAACAAGGTCAAGGTTTTTATTCCAGACTATTCCTGGTACCAAGGAAGGGAAAAGATTGGAGACCTATTTTGGACCTATTCATCCTAAACACATTTCTACTCGTACAAAAATTCAAGATGCTCACTCTACAGCAGCTTCTTCCCATGCTGGGCAAGGAGTCTTGGCTGGTAACATTGGACCTCAAGGAGGCATACCTGCATGTCCCAATCAGACAAAATTGCAGAAGATACCTCAGATTTCTTGCAGGTTCAACCCATTATCAATTCTCTGCATTGCCCTTTGGCTTATCTACTGCACCCAGAGTATTCAAGAAATGCCTGGCGTCAGTAATTGCCTACTGCAGACTTCAAGGGATACAAATATACCCCTATTTGGACGACTGCCTGATCCAAGCGGACAGCAAGCACATTCTTCTGAAACATCTGGCTTATGTAATAATGTTGTTGAATTCTCTGGGATACACAGTCAACAAAAAGAAATCAAAGCTAATACCCTCTCGGAAAATAATTTTCCTGGGTGCCAACTTGGACACAAACACCCAGATGGCCTACCTCACGCCAGAGAAGCAGGGGCAACTAACTCTATACTTCAGAGCACTAGCAAATTGCACCAGGCTGACTGCAAGGAAAATCCTGCAGGCTCTGGGATTCATGGCATCTTGCATCTTACCAATCCCATGTGCAAAGCTGCATATGAGGAAACTTTCAATGGTACCTGAAAAACCTATGGTCTCAACACAGCCACAGTTTGGAAACAATAATACCACTAATTCCATGTCTTCAAAAGGAATTTCTGTGGTGGGCTCAAGCATGCCAAGCAAACACAGGTCTCCCATTCAGCAAGCCTCAAGCAAATCAAGTCATCACAACAGACGCCTCGGACTACGCCTGGGGGGGGCGCACATGACACATCGGTGCATTCAGGGCAAATGGTCCCAAAAAGAAAAGCACCTTCACATCAATCAAAAGGAAATGCAAGCAGTAATAAATGCTATTATAGCTTTCAAAGACCTTCTGCAACCAGGTCAACTATTAATAAGAACGGACAACACCACAGTTATGTGGTACATAAACAAACCGGGAGGAACACATTCATACCCCCTATGCAGACTGGCCATGTCACTTTGGAACATGGCCATGGACTTACAAATCGAACTACAAGCACAGTACTTGCCAGGCAAGGAAAACACGCTGGCAGACAACCTAAGCAGAAATATGACAGATCCACACGAATGGAAGTTGCATCCTCAAGTTTTTACAGAGATAATCCAAGCATGGGGAAGGCCATACATAGATCTCTTTGCCTCCCACAAAAATCACCAATTGACAAAATTCTGCTCAAGGATTTTCCATCCAAAGGCCTGGAGAGTGGATGCTCTCTCTTTCAGTTGGACATCAATGACAGTTTATGACTTCCCACCTCTTCCTCTGCTGCCCAAAGTTCTATTGAAAACCAGAGCAGACAGACCAAAGATGATTCTCATTGCTCCAGACTGGCCAAGACAACACTGGTACCCACTCCTGAGGAGCCTGACACATTCCCCACCATGGACCCTGCCTCTAATGCCTCTTCTCCTGACTCAGCACAGCTTCAAAACTCTTCACAGTCAGCTAAAAACACTCAAGCTAGCCGCATGGAAGATTCCTTAGCATCACAACAGACCCTACTCTCCAAGGAGGTGCAGGATGTCATTTTGGAGGCCAGAAGGCCGTCTACTAGGAAAGCTTACTCCGCAAAATGGAAACTGTTTTGTGTCTGGAATGAGAAAAAGGGCCCGGATCCTGGAAAACTGAATTTACCTCAAATATTACAGTATCTAGCTGAGCTGGTAAGCAGTGGACTTTCATTCTCCATCAAAATCCATGCCTCAGCCATTTCTGCAGAATACAACACTGATCCACCCTTATTCTCTCACCCCCTTTTAAGACAGTTCCTCAGAGGGGCTAAGAATCTAAAACCCCCAAGGAAACAACCAATACCTGCTTGGGATCTCAATTTCATTCTGGAAAAACTGACCTTGCCACCTTTTGAGCCAGCTGCCTCATCAGATTTGCAATACTTGTCCTGGAAAACAGCTTTCCTTCTGGCTATTACCTCAGCTCGTAGAGTGTCAGAACTACAACCTCTCATGGCAGTGCAGCCTTTTATCATCTTCCATCAGGACAGTTTCCTTACGAACCAACCCGTCCTTTATGCCAAAAGTGGTATCCAGGGTAGCTTTGAATCCGGCCATACACTTACCTACCTTTTATCCTAATCCTCAAAACAAAGGGGAGAGATTACTACATTCCTTGGACATCCACAGACAACTGCGTTATTATTTGGACAGAACAAAGCCTTTCAGAAAATCAGAACAGCTGTCTGTGTCCTATGCTATAGGAGCTCAAGGAAAGCCAATTTCCAAACAGACAATCTCAAAATGGATAGCCCACTGCATACGCTTTTGCTATTCTTTTCATGGCAAAACTGTACCTACAGGCATCAGATCTCACTCCACAAGGGCCACGGCTACCTCAGAGGAGTTCCTACCAAAGATATTTTAGAAGCAGCCACTTCTGTGCATACCTTCTCCAAGCCCTACCACCTTCCACTGTACTCCAAATCTAGAGCGGGCTTTACCACTGCAGTCTTGCAGGGCATTCTGGCTCCTCCTAGTTCCACCTAGTGCCTACCACCCCTTTCTTAGCTTTGGGATTCTACCCATCTGTTATGACTGCAGCTGTATGCACGATGAACATAGTACAGTTTTGTACCTACCATAAATGTAGATGTTTGAGTGCTAATACAGCTGCAGTCCAGGTTTCCCTCCCTCCTTCCCCTCTTGGGACAGGCTTATTGGCTGACATATCCTCATGCAACCAGATTGGGGTATTCATTCATGATGTATTTGCTTGCACTACTGTATTTTGTTTATATGGCATTGCTTTATTACTCTAATTTATGTATTGCCTTCCTTCTGGGGGCACCTGACATCTGGGGAAAGAAAAACTGAAGAAAATGATGTTGGCTGGTTCTTTTATACCCCTGTCACACTGACGTCAGGGAAGAAGCGATGACAACCGACGCCGGACCTAGACTTTGGAATTCGGCCGACCGAGGACCCGCCTGACGGCAGGAGAACCCATCTGTTATGACTGCAGCTGTATTAGCACTCGAACATCTACATTTATGGTAGGTACAAAACTGTACTTTTCTTTTGACAATATGAGGAACATTGCTGCCAGTTTCCTCTCTCGAGAAACTAAATATTTCTTGAATTGTTTATTTGTTGCTGTTTCCAGGGTAACTAAACATTCTTTAAAGTGTTTTTATGGCCATGATATCTCTGTGTCCTGAGCAGCAGCTTCTGTTTGTTGTGAATCTGTTTGCTTGGGTGTTTACACTAAAGTTTTCTGAAGATGTTAAATCTGCAATTTTAAAGTCTCCGCTGGATAAGGTTTTGTTTGGTCCTTTTGCTGCTCGGGTGCTCAAATAGTTGATGGAGGGAAATTGATCCGGGGGGGAGGGGGTCACTCATTTTTCATCCCTCCTCCAAATTTGCTACAACTTTTACTGCAAACTTGAATTCCTTTTGCTAAAAGCAGAGTAAACGGTCTCAACAGGCTACTAACAAGCAAGAAAAATTGGCAGAAATGTTCAAAGAGAAAGGAGGGAGCCTTCCAGAGAAAGGGATAGGCCAGTAATACAGAATGGCTATCGCAGTATTCATCTTCCTCCACTCCTTACCATGACAGTTCATTAGACCTGTACCAAAGCCTGGATGTTCATCGTGTTTCACTGTTGCAGTCATTACTCTTGGGTTATCCTGCTGGCAGGCTACCCACAGTCGACCTGAATTCCAAAGTCCTGGTCCTGCGTCGGTTGCTGTTGCCTCTTCCCTGACATCAGTGTGCCAGGGGTATAAAAGATGCAGCCGACGCCATTTTCTTCAGTCTTTCTTGCCACGCAGTGCCCGAAGCAAAAGCAGTTTGCAAGTGCCGGTCGGCCGACTCCTGAGATTTTCAAATCCGAATTTCAGAACCAAAGTCTTCATTAAAGGTAAGTACCCCTTTGGGGAAACTTTTTTCTTGCTCCAGACCGATGTTAGAAAAAGTTAACAATTATATTTCTTGTGGGAAGCAAATACCTCATAAGGATTTTCACTCTTACTGTATTCCTTGCCTAGGCCCTGACCACGACGTTGCTAGCTGTCGGTTTTGTGCTAGATTTAACCAACACACTACTAAGCATCTGTTCGATTTTGCATTTCATTACTTTGGCCGAAGGTTTAATTATATAATGCCATTGGAACAGCTGACGACTGGAGTTTACAAAAAATGCAAGGACAATGAAAAGAATAGGCAACCGAGGTCCAAAACCGACGACGAGGCCTCCGTTAGGCCAGTCACCCGTTCTCAGTGAGGTGCTTTCGCAGCCCCTGGTGCCTGCTACCTCAGAGCCACAGGCCACTTCCGACTCCCACGTGAAGCCGACTAGGCCTCTGGATACTCAAAGTATTGGACACTCAGAAGTCATTCCCTCAGATGGGTGCGGAGCCGCTGAGCAGGCATCTGCTTCTGAGGGTGTCTTCAGACCTACACAGTTATATGTTAAGCCATCTTCAGCTTCAAAGACTAAAGCAGCTCTAAAGACAAAGAAACAAGTACAGCATTCTCCTACTCAGACTTCCATGCCTTAAAAACAGATGCTTAAAATGGCCGAAGACCTAATTACTTTGATCAAGGGTTCCCATCCCCCTCCTGATAAGAGGCCTAGGCAAGAGACAGAATATGATTCTTCTGATCAAGTTTCTATTTCCTCTGATTCCTCTTCAGAACAGGATTATTCTATTCCTCCCTATGAGGATTCCGATTCTGAAGAATCCATTCCTTCAGCCTCTCCTCCTGAGGATTATTCCTTCGGGGAAACGCTGCATACCATGAGGGATAATTTCCACTGGGAGAGCCAAGATTACTCAGAATCTAAGAAAAGGCTCAGAGACTTTCTGCTACTTCCTCAGCACAGACCCCTTGCTATTCCACCTGTTCTAGACATTGTAGATGATGTATTTTCAGAGTCCGGCCTGTCCCCTGACTCTTTTCCCCTTGCACCTTCTAAGCCAGTCAGATACTACAGGGTCCCAGATTCTCATAAATTCCTATATAAAAACCCCGCTGCTGACTCAGAAACTATATCTCAGGATCCCAAAGGGGTCAAAGCTTCCACTGCAAAAAACCCTGTCCCCTCTGATAGGGATTCTAGGGCACTGGACAGATGGGGGGAAAAAGTTTACAGTTCTGCTACCTTGGCTGTAAAGGGCTTTAAATTGTCAGTTTCATATGCTTAAATATCAGCAATACTTAATGTCACTGCTTAAACAGCAAATGTTGACAATTTTTGAATGTTCAGAGAACAAGGAAATGCAGGAATTATTGCATGCAGCTGAATAAGTGGGAAAGCATACTTTGCAGTGTGGTTATGATTCACTGGAGGCCTCTTGCAGGGCCGCTATTACAGGTTCTGTTATTAGAAGGCATGCTTGGTTAAAGGAACAGAATCTGCCTGATCATGTTAAAGCAAAATTATTGGATGTTCCATTACAGCATGATACTTTGTTTGGTGCTAAAGCAGAAGAGGTGTTGAAGAAAATGGAGGATAAAGCGAAATCCATGCAGACATTTAAGGATTTCTTACAGGTACAGCCACCCAGATTTAGCAGGAACTGGCCTTCAAAAAATTGGTCCTTTCCAGTGTCAGACAAGGCCACAAAGAGGCAGATACAGACGTCCCAGAGGCAAATCTCAGCCCCAAGGCTCATACAGGCCTAAACAATGGGGTGCTCCTACCTCCAAAAACGGAGAAGACAAATCACCACTTTACAGGAGACAGTCCCAATGACTTTCCTCTGCTAGATCCAAGCACTTTTCTTTTGGCAGCCCCTTAGGGGGAAAACTAGCACTTTTTTCACCAAATTGGCAAATGATTACCCAAGACAAATGAGTCTTGAACATAGTGTCCCAAGGCTACAGGTTCCATTTTCACACCCTACCAAGGGCAAAAGGTATGCCAGACCTGCCACACAATCAATGGGCAGAGGCACAAAAGCAAATTACAGCCCTCATGGACATGAGGGCCACTCAACAAGTATCACAACAAGAGCAAGGGCGAGGATTTTACTCCAGACATTTTTTAGTGCCTAGAAAGGACAAAACCTGGAGACCAATACTGGACCTGTCCATACTAAACACGTTTCTGGAGGTTCCAAAATTCAAGATGTTGACTCTACAGCAGCTGCTGCCCATGCTGGGCAAGAAGGCTTGGCTCGTAACTTTGGACCTAAAAGAGGCATACCTGCATGTCCCAATCAGACAATCTTGCAGAAGATGCCTCAGATTCATAGCTGGCTCAATGCACTACCAATTCTCTGCACTGCCCTTTGGCTTATCTACTGTGCCCAGGGTCTTCACAAAATGCCTGGCACCAGTAATTGCATTTTGCAGACAAAGAGGAATTCAAATATATCCCTACTTGGACGACTGCCTTATTGAAGCTGAGAACAAAGACTTTCTTCTAAAGCATCTGGCGTTTGTAAAAAGGTTACTAATTTGCCTAGGGTACACAGTAAACGAAAATAAATCAAAACTAGCACCCTCTCGAGATAATATTCCTGGGTGCAAGCTTAAATACAACTGCCCAGATGGCTTATCTCATGCCAGACAAAGGCAACTGACTTCTTACTTCAAAAAGTTGGCAACAAAGACCCAGTTATCTGCAAGGAAATCCTGCAGGCCTTGGGCTTCGTCATCCTGCATTCTAATATTTCCATATGCCAGACTGCATATGAGGAAACTGCAGTGGTATCTAAAAAGTGTTTGGACTCAGCATTGCCACAGCCTGGAGACAGTAATTACCCTCATTCCCTGCCTGCAGCAGGAGTTTCGATGGTGGGCACAGGCCTGTCACCACGACAAGAGTCTGCCATTCACTTTACCCACAGCCAGACAGACACTGACAACGGATGCATCCGATTATGCCTGGGGGTCCCGTATGGTAGGAAAATGTATTCAGGGCACATGGCCTGTAAGCCAGATGCATCTTCACATCAATCAAAAAGAGATGCTAGCTGTTCAGAATGCCCTGACAGCTTTCAAGGATCTACTTCATCCAGGACAGCTACTGATAAAGATGGACAATACTACGGTCATGTGGTACATAAGCAGGGAGACGCACATTCCTACCCCCTCTGCAGACAAACAATGACCTTATGGGACACAGCATTGCCTTATCAAGTTCACCTGCAAGCACAATTCCTGCCAGGAAAAACAAACACTCTGGAAGGCGAACTAAGCAGAAACCTCATGGATCCCCACGAGTGGAAACTGGATCCACAAGTCTTCAGCATGATAACAAGGAAATGGGGATGCCCAGACATGGGTCTATTTGCCTCCCCTCACAATTGCCAGTTACAGAGATTTTGCACAAGGATTTATCACAAACAAGCATAGAGAGTGGACGCCCTATCCTTCAGCTGGAAAAATCTAACAGTATATGCCTTTCCTCCACTGCCTCTCCTTCCCAGGGTACTCCTAAAGGTCAGACAAGAGAAGCCAAAAATGTTACTGATTGCACCAGACTGGCCACGCCAGCACTGGTACCCAATCCTAAAGAGCTTGACTCAAGGTCCAGCATGGATATTGCCTCAAACTTCTCACTTGCTGACCCAACAAAACGATCAGATCCTGCACAGTCAACTCAGAACCTTAAATCTGGCAACATGGCAGATAATGTAGCCATTCGGAACACTCCGCTTTCAAAAGCTGTTATGGATGTTATCTTGGAGGCCAGGAGTCCCAGTACCAGAAAGTCTTATGCAGAAAAATGGAAGAGATTCTGTGCTTGGAACTAGGAACAAGGCATTGACATGTATGTACCAAATATCCCTCAGATTTTACAATACCTAACTGAGATGCTGGACAAAGGCCTTTTCTTTTCATCAATTAAGATTCATGCCTCTGCCATTTCAGCCCATTACAATATGGAACCACCTATCTCTTCTCAGCCTTTTAATAAGGCAGTACCTCAGAGGGGCCAAAAACATTAGGCCTCCAAGGAGAGCACCAATTCTGGCATGGGACCTCAATTATGTCTTGGAAAAACTCGCACTACCTCCTTTTGAACCAGCCTCAACAGCTGATATAAAATTCTTATCCTGGGAAACAGCTCTGCTCCTAGCAATAACCTCTGCAAGACGAGTCTCGGAGTTGCAAGCACTCATGGCTGTGGAACCTTTTATCATTTTTCATCCAGACAGGGTTTCTCTGAGGACAAACCCAACATTTATGCCTAAGGTGATGTCCAGTGTGGCCCTCAACCAAACCATTCACTTGCCTACCTTTTATCCAAACCCACAGAACAAGGGTGAGAAAATTCTGCATTCTTTGGACATGCACAGGCAGCTACGCTTCTACTTGGACAGAACTAAAGCTTTCAGAAAGACTGAGCAACCTTTAGTGTCATATGCTGCAGGATCACAAGGAAAGGCTATCTTAAAACAGACTATTTCCAAATGGATAGGCCATTGTATCCGTTTCTGCTATTCTCAGCATGGCAAATCAGTGCCTAAGGGCATTACACCTCATTCTACCAGAGCAGCAGCCACTTCAGCAGCCTTCCTCAGAGGAATACCAACCAAAGACATCTTCGAGGTTGCTACTTGGAGTTCAGTGCACTCTTTTACAAAGCACTACCACTTACCTCTTTACTCTAAATCCAGAGCAGGCTTTGCCACTGCAGTTCTGCAGGGCTTCATAGCCTCTCCTAATCCTATTTAGCCCAGCCACCCATCCTCAGCTTTGGAATTCAACCCAAGAGTAATGACTACAACAGTGAAGCACAATGAACATAGTACAGTTGTGTACCTACTATAAATGCAGATGTTCGAGTGTATTCACTGTTGCAGTCCAGGTTACCCTCCCACCATCCCCCCTTTCTTTTGCTGGGGTTTATCTGAAATTCTCTATTCTATACAACCTATGTGGTGTATTTGCTTGTAGATGAAGGAAATGTTTCTTTACTGCATGTATGTTTATTGGCATAATATATTTAGCCTACCCGTTTGGGGGCACCTGACATCTGGGCCAAGAAAAACTGAAGAAAATGGTGTTGGCTGCATCTTTTATACCCCTGGCGCACTGACGTTAGGGAAGAGGTGACAGCAACCGATGCCGGACCAGGACTTTGGAATTCAGGCCGACTGCGGGTAGCCTGCCAACAGGATAACCCAAGAGGTAAGGACTGCAACAGTGAATACACTCTACATTTATGGTAGGTACATAACTGTACTTTACTCACCACCTTTTATGGCATCATATTGTTTCAAACAAATGAGTTCTGAAAGCTTTTCAGAAGAGTTACAGATGGCAGTAGGGAAAGCTTCCCTTCTTTTCAGGAGATTCCGCCGTCCTCTTTCAAGTCAGAGTTACCTGCCCCCCCCAAGTCATCAACCAAATGCTTTTTGGGAAAGTTTTTTTTTTATTCAAGTTTTTCTGGTGCCAAAGAAGGATCCTTCTTGGAGACCAGTTCTTGATCTGTCCTTTCTTGATCTGTGTGTGAAAGTTCCAAAATTCCAAATGTCCTGCAAGTCTTATTACGTCTCATTCCTTCTCTGTTTGTTGGTAACTCTAGACCTGAAAGATGCTAATCATTGCATTCCTACTATCACAGATTTCAGAAGTTTTCTGTGTCCGGGTTACACTATCATTTCTCTGCATTACCTTCTCCAGTTCCAAAGTGTTCACAAAAATTCTAGCTTCTTGTGATAGCCCATTGCATACTGCAGTGTATTCATGTTTATCATAGTCTAGATGACTTGCTTATCTTTCCAAAGTATTTTTCATTGTCAGGAGTCCCTTACACGGGTCTATATCATATGAGCGAATAGGAAAAAACACGAACGCTCACAATCTTGAAAGTCCTGGACATGGAACTTGCTATTGTGGGGTGCTGTGACCCCCACAGCCCCTGCTAAATATATATTCCAACTCTGAGATCGCACTACAGTGAGGAAAGGGCAAATATTCCATTCTTCACTGTACCGCGATCTCAGAAAAAGCACATCAAAAGTCCAGTACTTTAGAGATTGAGCGTTCGCGGTTTTTCTTATTCGCTCATATGATATAGACCCCCTTACACAGGTAAGAAGCCTCCTTATCATTCTAGGATTACATGTTAGCATTAGAAATTCCTCTTCGACTCCTTCCCACAGGATAAGTGAACCTAAGGTGACCTCTAGATACTTCATGCAAAAGGTGTTATTTCCTTAGGAAAAAAATAGACCTGTATCTTGAATTGTTCCCGAGCTTCTCCATCTAGTCCCAGACTTCTGCAAGAGGATACGTCAGAATTCTAGGGCTCATGGCTTCTAATTTTCACAATTCCCTTTGCCAGATTACATATGAGAAAAAAATCAGTGGTTCCAGAGCATTATGGTCCTATCATCTTCACCCCTTGACATTTCCCATTTCTACTGTTAACATGTGTAAAAGAGTTAATTTGGTGGAGAGACCAGATATACTTGAATTGAAGTGTCTCCTTTTTCTCTGACTACCCCAGCACAATCTGTAGCAACAGATGTATTGGATTTTGCATGGTGAACTTTGTCTGTGGGGGGGTAAACGTTCTGGGTGTTTTGAGTAAACAGGACAGGCTAAAGTACGCCAGTGTGAAAAATGTTGGCTTTTGCTCATAGTGTAAATTTTCTGCATCATATGTGGTCTGCACTAAGAATAGGAGCCTATTCAGGGTTTCTGTACCTTTGGCTTTGTAATATTTGTTTGCAAAATCCAATACCAGAAGATAACTCACATTAAGCTTTGTTTATGGGGATAAAAGTACAGTGTCTGTAGAATAAATGGATCTGTGGAATAAATGGATCAAAGCATGTCACTGTGAAAGAGTTATTGTCTGTTAATCATGCTGTCCATTTCCTGTAGTACCATCGGTAGTCTCCAGGGCCAGTACACATGACCCCATACAACACCATAGTGATGTGGTATGTAAACGGGAGGGGGGGGGCAGATCTTACCCCCCTGTGCAAACTGGGTATGGTTGCTTGGGAAGTACAAGTTCAGCACAGTGTAACACTCGAAGCTTCTTACCTTCTGTCAAGAGCAAAATGTTGTGGCAGACATGCTGAGTAGGATCAGGATAGACTAACAAATGGAAATTGAATGAAGGGATTTTTCAAGAATTGACCCAGTTGTGGGGAACCTCACAGAGATCTGTTTGTCTCCTTTCAAAACAGCCAACTGAAGACTGTCCAAAAAACAATGTAGTGACTCCCTCCTGGGCCAAACAACAAGAATTCTTCCTTATGGAACTGGCCAGGGGCAGTTACCACAAGCATCCCTTGCACAAGACAAAGGATGTTTGAATTATTCCATCCCAAAACAACTGCGACTGACTGCCTGGTTGATTTTAATTCTGATGTGTTAAGCACCTTTTTTGTGGATGTGCAACAGGTGTTAAAGGAGACAAAGAAATGTGGTATAAAGGAGACAAAGAAATGTGGTATTAAGAAATATTTTATTGGCAAAGGGAAAAGATTGGCTAGTTTGTGCTGCACTAAGAACCAGAGCCTGTTGAAGGTTTCTTTACCTCTGGTTTTATAATATTTGTGTGAGCTGTTATCCTCTGGTCTTTCATATTCCTCTATCAAAGTTGATAGCTTGGCGATTTCAGCATGTCTACCCTCATGTACCTCACTAGACACATGCAACTGCTGGAAAGGCTACAAAAGTACTTCACGAGGAGGATCTTAGGCCTTAAACACATGTCATACATGAACAGACTCAAAAAAAAAACTGTTCTGTGTCTCATATTGTCTACTAAGAGGCGATCTCTGCTTGACAAAGCCATGTCTGACCCAGCTCTGGTAGAAATGCTACATCTAAAGAAATCCCAATCCCTCCGCACCACACGCTCCAGAGACCTCAGCCTCATTACCACAATCAACCGAACTTGCTGGAGGAACAGGTTCATAATCCAGAGACTGGCCATGCTATGGAATAAACTTCCCGTACATGTCATGCAGAGGACCTCACTGGCCCTCTTCAAGAGTAATCTTGATGAGTGGATGGGAATTAGAAAGTTCACCCCAGGGATCACTACAGTGGCTCTTCTTGATAGAGACACTGGGAACTAATGCCGGGCAGCACGATTCCAGGACACTTCTGTGGGCTAGGCTTGTAAAGGCTCCAGGGCCATTAGCCTAGTGCACACCTATGAACCTTAGATCATCCACTTCAATCCCAGTCTTTGGTCAAGCTGTTCTTTAAAGGAGTTTTACTTTTGTGCCTATCTAGAAAACAGGTAACACCAGCCTCAGATCCTTTGGCAGAGTTAACCTACAATCCTTTGAACTGGCTCATCAAGCTGGGTTCATCTCTTGGAAAATAGCATTGCTAAGAAAAATGGCAGCTGCATATAAACAAGTGACCAAAAACAGAAAAAAGATGTGCAAAGAAAGCCACTTGTATCTAGGAAAAATGTTGCCAGGCATTCTTATATCATGTAAAAGCACATTAACGTTGTTTCAGTCAAATTTCTGACAGTATTTTTCTGGTTACCGTGAGATTCCTTTGCACGTCTGTTTTGTGGTAAAACGGTATTCATGATTGCTGTATCATTTGCAAGAAGAGTATGTGAGCTGCAAGCTGTTGTGGTGGCTCAACTCTAATTGGCCTTCCGTAAAGACGGTTTCTTTGAGAACAAATCTTTCATTTATGCCTAGAGTAGTTTCGGAGGTTACATTAAACCAAACCTTCTTTCTCCCTGTCTTCTTTCCAGAACCTAAAAAAAAAAACAGGGAGAAGGTGTACTGTGTATGTGCATAGGTGGCTCAGGTTATTATATTGAAAGAAATAAAATCTTCCATGAAAGCTGAACAGCTGTTTTTTTTTTCCCTATGAAGGTAAGATAAGAGGAAACCTGTGTCATAGCAAACTGTTTCTAGATGGATGTCCCTTGCTGTTTCTTTTTGATATTCTCACCGTAAGACACTTCAGGTAAGGTGAAGGCTCATTTTGTGAGTACCTTGCCTTCCTGTGTGACTTATTGGAGAAGGGTGGACTCAACTATTCTAGAAGCAGCTATTTGGTCCTCTGTACATACATACACAAAATATTACAAACTTAATTCCTTTTCCAGGTCTAGAACAAGCTTTTGTAGGGCTCCTGGAACCTTCCTCATTCCACCTCCCAAGTTATATAAGCTTTGGTATTCTACCCATACAGTTAAGGCTACTGCAGCAGTGTTTATGAATGGACATAGTACAGTAGTGTAAGTAAACATACAGGTAACAATAGATGTTCAAAGCAACCACTGCTGCAGCAGATGCCCCTCAATCCCCATGTTTTGTTTTTGCATTTTTTCCAGGCAAGGATGTGTATATCCATTCTAACTAGTAATGTCTTTAGGCTTTTCCCAGTTAGGGGTCACCACAGTGGAATGCCGGTCTGCTTATGATTTGCAGTAGATTTTTACGGTGAGGAGGTGCCAGCCCGAAGCCATATCTAACTACACTTAATTTATTGGGGCCATAGTCTCCCTTTTTTCAATTGGCAAGAAAGTTCTGAAGCTTTTGGCACCCGGGCTGCTGGTTTTCTCCACAAAGATGCTTGTGCAGCTTGGCCACGTGTGGAAGAAGCCCAAGGTTTTGAAAGGCTGAACAGATGTTATTCGTGGCAGGATGCAACCCACACAGCTAAAGCTATTGCATCAGTAATTTATTCAAACATCTACTGTTATGGTAAATGTATTTGCATAACTTTACTTTGACACTAAGTAGCAGGAAACAGAGTATTCTGTAATGTTGTTACACAGGGTTGTGTGTTAACAGTTTTTAGTGATTAAGCAGAGGTCAAAAACGTGTCAAGTCTATTTTATATAAAAATGTTTATCTTTTGATAACCAGAATTAAAAAGAAAAAAATAGGAGGTCAGACAGAAGTTGGTCTTTCATGGCTTGAGTAGGAAGACGAACAATCTCTCAAAGTAGCTGGTAGGCTGCTGAGTAATAAGGAGAATTGTGCTGTTCTGTCAGGATAGTTGAAGGATTTAAGGCCTTTAACTTTGTTGGTTAGAAATCTTTGAGACTTCTCTAATAGAGCAGTATGCTTGGATTTGTACATACCAGAGGGGGCATTGTACTTGGTAATGGGTCTGACAAAGGAGAAGAGTACAGTGACTTTTAGTCAAATTCCCTTGGAGGTTAACTAGGCCAAATAGAAGGATTTCTTGACTGTGGTGAAACTCTGTTGATCAACTGAGTTGTCCACATAAGTACCCTAGGTCTCTTATGACCATGTCTTTCTGAAGAGGTGTACCATTTATAACTTATGAAAGCAATTTTTCCTTCCCTTTGCTCAGGCTGCCTGCTGATGATCATCCCTTTCTCAGTCTGTCATCCCATTCATTCCCTCCTGATGAGGGCAAGAACTGGTCAAGAGGGGCTGTCATTAAGACAGTCTGCAGGAGTGGTTTGAAAATATTTCTTGTATGGCCTTATCTCTCACTGAATACTCAGGTAAGGAAGTGAGAGGGATATGCAGTGGTCTGACCACAATGGTTGTATGTTGCTTCTGCAAGGGACTTTGCCAACAAGCACCCCCACCTTCTTTTCTCTAGCAAGTAGATGTACTTTGTCTTTCACTGTTGCAGTCATCACATTTGGGTTTTCCCTGCCAGGGTAGCCCTAGGCTGAGAATATAAGAGACTTAGTATTTCTGTGTTGGTTGTTGTCACTTGAGGAATGACATCTGGTCGTCAGTGGTATAAAGTAAGGCAGCCAATGCCATTACATCAGTCTTTCTTGCCGTGGAGCCTAAAGTAGAAGCAGTTTGCATGAGTGCTGGTCGGCTGCTACCCAAGTTTTCATTTCTGAATTGAAGTTTAAGTCTTCTAAAGCTAACCACGTTGGGGATCCTTTTTTCTTGCACTAACCGATGTCAGAAAAAGTTAATAGTTGTCTTTCCTGTGGAAAGCAAATACCACGCCGAGACTTCCACTCTTAATGTGTCACTTGTCTAGGCTCAGACCATGACATCCCCCGTTGTCGCTTCGGTGTTTTAACGCCAGAACTATCCATCGTCGGGACCTTATTGTAGCCAGATATTTCATTTACAGTCCTTGAATTCTGATATGGCTTCGGTAAGCCATCTGACAGCAGATCTTCTGAAAAAACGTAAAGATAAAGACAGACAAGCCTGCACAGGTCCAAACCCAACGACGACGCTTCCGTTAAGCTGATCAGTCCTCTGGTACTCAGTGAGATGCTTTCGCAGCCCCTGATGCCTGCTTCTCTTGATTCGCAGGCTGCTAACGAGACCCTTTCGGAGTCCGGTATGCCGCAAAGCTCTTCTTCGTCTAAGGATCCTGTGGTCGTCTCTACCTTGGATGGGTCCAGAGCCGCTGAGCAGGCACCGGCTTCCAAGAAAGCCCTTCGCACCACCAAATCTCAACACAAACCGACGTCTTCTTTTGCGACTACCATTCTTTCGAAAAACAACCAATTTCCTTAGGCCCAGGATTTGAACCACACCCAAGAAACCTACTACCCACTGCCAGGCGCATGCTGCCTTGCCTCAGTCTCAAATGCTTAAAATGGCAGAAGACCTTATCTTGCTGATCAGGGGAATCCAAGCTACTCCCTCAAAAAGGAAGAGATCTGTCCCCAGTGTGGTTCTCAACCAATCCATTCATTTGCCCACCTTCTTTCCTAATCAGCAGAACAAGGGGGAAAGGATTTGTCACTCTCTAGATATGCACAGACAGCTCGGATACTATCTGGACAGGACTAAAGTCTGATCATTTGCTGGTTAGCTTTGCTGCAGGGGCGAAAGGCAAAGCAATCTCCAAGCAAACCATTTCCAAATGGATAGCACACTGCATCCATTTCTGCTACAAGCAGCAAGGTAAGCTTCCCCCCAAGGGGGTCAGGACACACTCCACCAGAGCAGCCTCCACCTCTTCAGCTTTCCTCAGAGGGGTCCCCACCAGGGACATCCTGGAGGCTGCCACCTGGACATTTGTTCACACTTTTACGAGGCATTACCACCTGCCTCTCTTCTCCAAATCCAAGGCAGGGTTTGCCTCTCTAGTCTTGCAGGGCATCCTAGCCAGCCTCCAGCTTCCTTGACTGCCTCCACACATTTCCTCAGCTTTGGGAATCTACCCAGATATGAGGACTGCAACAGTGAAACATGAAGAACATAGTACAGTTGTGTACAATTACATAAATGTAAATGTTCGAGAGTATTCATTGTTGCAGTCCTGGCTTCTCTCCCTCCATCCCCCTTTTTTCTTTTTCTCTTTTTACCATTCTTCCTTGTTGTTCTCCTTTCCTTACAAGGGACATACTGGTATTTATTTTCCACTGGTGGGGTACTTCCACTAGAACCTGGCCTCCTATTTTGGGGGCTCCTGACAGGTTAGGGCAAGAAAAACTGATGTAATGGCGTCAGTTGACTTACTTTATACCACTGACTGCTTGACGTCAGGCCTCAAGTGACAGCAACCGATGCAGAAGTACCAAGTCTCTGGTATTCGGGCTGGCTGAGGGCTACCCTGGCAGGGATAACCCAAATGTGATTGCAACAGTGAATACACTCTAACATCTACATTTATGTTAAGTGCACACAACTGTAGTTTTCCCTGGTCTCCACAGAAAACACATTTTTGTTATTTTATTGTAAAGGGGAGATATTAGAACAAGGTATATTCTTGCAGACTGAAACATTTTTTTTGCTCTGATCCTGTCTCCCTCTTTCCATTTGGGCAATGCATTCAGCACAGAGGCAAGAGCTGCACAGAGTTTTTACATTAAGAGCTTTTGTGAAAGGCAGCCCATCTGGTAGCTCTGCTCTGTTGACAGGCAAGCACTTATGGTGATCTCCGATTTTCACTGGAGATTCTGCCTAGGATCCTAGTCTGGACATGTGCTTTCTGCCCCCCTTCCCCAAACACAGAGGCAGGCTTGGCTATTCATAATTCCTCTCTTACTTCTGGGCAACTGTTCTAGTGTTGAGCCACTAATCTAGTCCGTGGCCATTTTGAGTGATAGAGCATCAGTAGAATAGCACTTGTTGACTAGTTATGTGCAGCAAGTTGCTTAATTCAACCTAGCTTTTTTCAGTGTCGCTCATCGCATTCCCTTTACTGGTTCTCGGATTTTGATTTTCTAGATGTTAATGCTGTTGATTTAGAGACGTAACACACAATAATATACCCGCAGTCTTCGTGTGCTGCATTGTGCTTGTGTACTGGATTAAGTATGAACTGTGTTTCATAAGAGTTGGGAAATGCCTTATCATAATGTTTTGTAGGCTTTGTGCCATTTTGACTTTTTCAGAATACATTCATTTTGTGTTTCAAGAGAACTTTTGCATGACTTTGTTGCTTTAAAAGGGTGATGTGATATAACAGCCATATATACTACCAAATCATTCTGAAACAGATTTCTCCAGTTATGCTTAATGTTGCAAGAAGAGACCAATCTGACATCCAAACAGGCATTAGTTTCAAGAAAGAAATGAATTGTGTATAGAAACTTAGTCATATAAATTTGTACATGTTGAAGGTTATAATTACGAAGGATGTTGCAGAGTAGTAGCAAGAAATGTCTGTTTTTTCTAACATTATATCGTTAACCCACCTATCTACTTTTTATTCATAACAAGTATGCATCTCTCCAAGTGTTGCTCCTCCATTTTCAGTCACTTCCCTTACAGACGTAAAAAGGTTGCTTCATTCATTCATTCATTTTTTTTGTTCCTAATTTCAAGCTTGTGTATGCAAACTATGTTTCAAGAAAATGCTCATAAAAAGTGCATTTAGAACATGTTGAGAATGCCTGGCTACTCTTGTAGTAGATGTAAAGGCAGTAAAAGGCTTTGTGGTGTATAGTGCATGCAGTACTGTATGCATTGTGAAGGTCTGTAGCTTTGCTTTCTACTCCTTTTTTGTGCTTAAATTTGTACCTATCTGTCTTACTTTAAACAGAGTATGGATTGCGTTTGGCTAGCCACATTTTTGTGAAGGAGATATCCCCAGAAAGTCTTGCAGCAAGAGATGGAAATGTTCAGGAAGGTGATGTTGTTCTGAAGGTGAGTTTTTTAAATAGAAAAGACTCAGGCATTCATTTGACTGCTGTTCCTGCAGCAGGAGTCATGTAAGCATGTTGTATAGTGAGTCTTGAGTTGACAATTAGTAGTGCTACTTTGGCACAATGTTTAGTTTTGTAAAGAGAGAACCAGATGGTATTGTCGTCGTGAATGAGACTTAGTTGATTTAGACTGGAGATCTGGTAGCTCAGCTCACTAGCATTGCATAAGTGGAGAGTGCCCTGTGTGGTATGAGTGGTAGATCTAAAAGAAGCATTCTCTTTAAACTGTCAGACTTCAGCACCTATGTGTCTTCACTGGGGATATCTCTGAGTAGATCTGCAGGTAGAATATTTTGCTAATATGTAATGCTCCAGCAGTATCATTTTTAATAATAAGCACTTTCTATTATGCCTCCCCTCTTTCTCCTGGTTTAACTATGGAACAACCTACTGGTTCCTAGATTCATAAATAAGTACTAGGCTAGCTGCTCTTGTATGCCATTTTAAGCCTAGCTAATTTCCCTCATAGATGGGAATCAAACCTTCTATCTTGTGTCGATAATGTAAACACCTTAACCATTTTGCTAGCCTCCCCCTCCACCTGGATATTCCTTCCTTAAGCTGCAAAAAAGAATAAAATTGTCAAACAGCTTTTCCTATGACAGTAGGCTGGTACAGTGCCTCAGCTGCAGGTGGATGATTCTGCTGTGGCCAAAACTGGGTTCATCAGACCACTTTTTTTTTTTGCTTTGGTCTCAGTGGTATATTCCCTACAGCCATCATGGACCAGGGATTAGAGGCATCCTGTGCTGTTGGAGTGACCTTGGGTGCCCAAGGGAGTGACACTGTCTTGTTGTTCCTGGAAGAATCCCCTCTGCCTAGCCAGAAAGCTGTGCCCATCCCTGGGGGGAGGGTTTGCTGGCAAAAGGTGGGTCTTTCTGCAGGAATTCCTGTCGAAAAGAATAAAAACTTAGACATATGTTTTTTCTGTCTCAGTTACTCTGGACAGGCGTAATTAATTGTGTTAAGTTCAGGGTTTCGTACATGCTCTTGACCCTTCCTGGTAAAAGAAAAAGGGATTCTTTGTTTTCTGAAAAGATTCAAGAGTTTGAACCTCATAATAATTGTGAAGGCACAGATTGTGTTGTCTCCACAGATTTCGGATTCAGATTCTAAGGATTGTGTGGCTTCAACTGCAAGTAGGATTCTCTTTCTTTGAAACTATTTTTCTAAGGTGGGTCATCTATGGATCCTGGTAATAACAGACCCATAAGTCTGAGAAGTCTCCTATGCAAAACCTTTAAGAGAATTATCATGGAGATGATGAGCAGTGATGTAGGAAAGCTTTAGATACTGGATCCACTCCACTTTGGTTTTGTCAAGGGCAGGTCATGTGTACTCACCCTAGTGGACTTCTTCTGGAAGGCCACCAAGGTAATGGGACAATGCCTTCCTTGAACTGGCCAAAGCATTCAGCACCATACTTCACTCAGGCATTGTAGACAAACTCATGAAATCTGGCATAAACCCCAATGTCACTTGTTGTATAGCAGGCTGACTAAAAGGACCCAGCAATTAGGATAGTGGAGTGATACTACCTCTACAAAGAGGCCAGTCAGTAGCTGAGTTCCTTAAGGCTCAGTGCTAGGGCTTCTTCTTTTAACCATCTGCTTCTTTGAAGTCAAGATTAACATCCGGGGACTCTGATCGATTTTGCAGATGATTGCAAAGTATGAACATTCAAAGACTCTCCCAAAGAAAAAAATACCCTTCATGAATGCCTGATACAGATCAGTAATTGGTGCTAGAACCATGGTCTAAAACTCCATGCCAAGAAGCGCATAATAGTATCCTTTGGGAAGATGGCTTCCCCTGGAAACTACTGCATTAATAGTACATCTTTAAGAGTAGACTCCAGTGGTTAGGGATTTGGGAATTCATATAGACAATAACCTGGCCTTTGACTTTCGTATCTATGATAGTAAAGAAGTCTTTCTGTGTTGCACAGCTTATAACCAAGAGTATGCCATCTAGCTTCAAGGATGCTGCTGTTCTGTGTGTTCTGCCCTCATCAGATCAAGCAGAGTACAAGCCCCCCCTCAGTGTGGACTTGGCCAGGCATATGCAACAGCTGGAACATCCCCATTGGTTATTCACAAAAAAAAAAAATGCAGGGTGTAAACATGTCCTGTGTGTACCACCTTAAATTTCTGTCCCCTATATTTGTTCTCCTACAGACTGCTAGGAGGTGATCTATGGCTGGCCTGCAGAGCTTCTCCTGATGCTGCTCTGATGCACATTAGCAAAGTAAATAACATCAGAATTAGCCGAATCGGGACCTAAACCATGTCTGCAATATAAATGAGACACGTTCCCTTCAGTGGAATAAGCTTCCCATCCATGTGAAGCAGAGTTCTTCCCTAACCCAATCCAAATATCAGTTGGACCACTAGACAGGGAATTGGAGATTTATTTTATTTATTTATTTATTTTATTTTACATTTGTTGACCGGGCTAGTCTAGCTGGAGACCTGTCCATTTTCAGTAGAGGCCCGGGGAGAAAAGCGCCACGAAATTGTACAGAGTTTATACAAAGTTAAAAAAAAAAAAAATAGAAGATCTGAAGTAGGAGATTCATTTGTCTGCAACCTGTGGGTTATGGATCCGATATCGGATCCGAACCGGCATGGTTATCCAGCTATGGATCCGAGCTCTTAGCTCCTCCCCTCACCCATAATGCCCTGCTTCTCCCTACATGACCCCAGATCTAGTTTGCCGCGCTGGTAACCAGATTGGATCGTCTGAGCTCTTCAGCTAAGTCTTTATAAATCCTTCATAAAGCATTTTATTACATTTTTGCAGTTAGTTTTGTGTGATTGTATTAGGTTCCCCTTAGTGTTTTGATAGTTTTGGTTTAAAATTCTTATTTTAAAAACTTTATTTTAATTCCCTCCCCTCGCTGGTTCGGAGTTTTGTTTGTGTGTGCTGTTTGGGGCCTGTGTGTGTGCTAGTTAGCACTAATTGTTTGTTTTTTTCTTAAAAAAAAAAAAAAAAGACTTTAGTTATGTCTGAAATGGCCCCTAAGGCAATTTTTTCGAAGTGCTCCGAGTGTGGCCATAAGCTTTCCCCTGCTGATGGCCACACTCAGTGCGTTCGATGCCTTGGGGTTGAACACCTCACTTCTGGATGTTCCATTTGTGCAGGGTGTTCCATTTGTGCAGGGTTCAACCCCAGGGCATTGAAGGAGCGGAGGTCGAAGCTGGTCCTGGCGGGACTTCTGCCCCCGGACTCTGCTTCGGCTCCCGCTCCTGCGGTGGGTACTGTTTCTACGGTCCCCTCCTCGCCTGCTCCACCTCTTCCACCTGGGACTCAACCTCCCGCTGCTGGGTTGGAGGAGAGGGAGGCAAGAAAAAAGGACCGGAGGGAGAAGCACCACAAGCGGCGGCCCGTTTTGGCCCCGCAAGCTAAGCAGGCTTCTCCTCCGGCCTCCTTGGCTGCTGGTTCTCCCCCTCCTCGGCTCCGGTCTGTTTTTCACCAGGGCCTAAGGAGGAGGAGACCCGATCTCTGTCGAGGCTATCGAGGAGGCACTCAAGGCCTACCTCGGTAGCCTCTTCGAGATCTACGTATAGCCTTTCCGACGCCGATCTGGACCGGATGATGAGAAGGTTCATCCAGGCCCAGATGCATATGGGAGTGCTCCTGCCTCCCCCCCCCCCCCCCTATGGGGGGGAGCTCGACCCCATTTTTCAAGCCTATAGCTCCTTCTCCGACCCGCTACCCGGGTTCGGAGCGTTCGGAGCTGGGCAGCTTCGGAGCCGGGGGTGGGTCGGCTCCGATAGTACTAGGTACTTTGGATCCGACCCTGCCCTCGAGTGTTTCGGATCCGACCTCTCGGAGCCTAGCTCCGAGCTTCGGATCCGGGGGACTCAGTGTGCCTTCGGCGCCGTCTGTGTCAGAGCGCACTGGCCCCTCGGATCCGAGTGTCTCGGGGCCGGCTCCGAGCCACTCTTCGGATCTGAGGGGGAGCCGACTTTCGGATCCTTTGGTCGAGGCTGGCTCCCCTTCTGCTTTTGATGTAGTGGAGAGGGCCCTGTTGAGGGCTTCCGGACCCCCGGCACTTGCTTCGGCTCCTTCCCGCGCTCCGTCTGCACTGGGTCAGGCTTCCACCATCCGGCCACTGGGACAGCCCGCTCCAATGCCCCAAGCTGTTCCATTGGAACAAGACACTGCTTGCGAGGGCCCCTCGGACAGCCCCCCCGAGGAAGCACCTCGCAAGCATACGTGTAAAAGGAGGCACATAGACTCCCCCAAGTCTTTAACAGAAGACACTGATTTGGAGGAAGGGGAAGGCTCCCCAAGATCACCCCCCCCCCCCGAGGATGTCTCCTTTGGAGACATCATGGAAATGCTTCGCATAAGGGGAGGGTGGTCTGCCCCCAAGTCTTCCTCGGACGAGTCTGTGTTCTTGGAGGCAATCGAAGTGGGCCCGTCTACCTCTTGGGTGTCCCCTCCTGCCGACCCCCTGGTGGACCTTATTACCACCAGGGCGTGGAAGGAACCGGACACCGTGGAGCCAATCCCCAAAAGGCCAGACCGTATCCTTAGCCCCCCCTGCAGACCGTGCCCACTGGAGTAAGGGGCCTCCGGTAGATGCCATGTTGACGGCAGCAGCTACCAAGAGGGAACTCGCACAGGAGAGTCCCTCAGTCCATCCTCCGAGCAAGGAGTCTCGGATGATGGACCGCTTGGGGAAGCGAATGTTTAGTTCAGCGACCTTCCCAGTGAGGGCGCTCAACTACCTGGCACGTTATCAGGATGCAGCGCGATCTTATTAAAGAATACGCTGCATCCCCCCCTGAGTCCATGTCGGAGGAGGACAAACTTTTGCACTCCACCCGTATGGCCACTCTTTGGTCCGTGACGAATACCTCTATGCAGTTGTTGTCCCATGCTACTGAGGGAGCTGCTAGAGCTGCAGGAGTAGGCATAGTCACGAGACGCCAGGCCTGGCTCCGCCATTGCGATTTCACGGAGCCCTTCAAGGCGTCCTTCGCGAATGCCCCTTTGATGGTTCCACCCTTTTTGGCAAGACGGTTCGCGATACCTTGACCCAGAGTGAAAAGGACGGGTAGACGCTGTCTGCCGTTGGAATCCGCTTCTCTGTGCCCCAGAGGCCCTACTCTAGGAACCAAAAGGGCCAGAAGAAGATGTGGTTCCGGAAGTCGCAGCAATCCCAACCCGCTCCGGACAACCAGTCCTTCCGTGGCAGAGGAGGACAGGGAGGACGCCGTCCCAGGGGCAGAGGGGCTCCCAGGAACTTTGGGTCCAGAGAACCTTTCTCTGAACGGCCCGCGCAGCAGCCCTGAAGGGTTGCCCGACTGCTCCACTCTGGAGGCAGTCTGGGGACGTTTTTCGGAGAACCAACGGCATGGGAATCCATAACATCAGACTGCTGGGTCCTCCGCATTATATCCAGAGGATACAAGATCCCCTTTCATCACATTCCAAAATTAAAATCCCTTCCCAACGTCCCACCCGGTCAGTGGGAGACCGCTTCGGCAGAAATTGGCCATCTGCTGGGGAAAAGAGCCATCCAGCCCGTCCCCCCCAGATCGGATCAGGGTTCTACTCCAGGTTCTTTTTAGTGCCAAAAAAGACGGGGGACCTAAGACCAATTTTAGACCTGTCCCTGTTAAACCTGGCAGTTCCCAAGGAGAAGTTCCGGATGGTCACCTTGCAATCCATCCTCCCCCTTCTGGGAGAGAATCACTGGATGTGCTCTATAGGACCTCAAGGATGCGTACTACCACATACTCATGGACAGACGTTCCAGGAGGTTTCTTCGCTTCCGGCTGGGAGCCAGTCACTACCAATTCAGGGCCCTTCTCTTTGGTCTCACCACAGCCCCCAGGGTGTTCACCAAAGTATTAGCGGTGGTTGCGGCCCACCTGAGGCTTCAGGGGGTGCAGGTCTTCCCGTACCTGGACGACTGGCTTCTTACCGCCCCAACAAGGCATCTACTATCATTGGCGCGAGACTCCTTTCTTCATCTAGCTCCCCGCCTGGGCATCACGATAAATGTAGCAAAATCCAACCTGGCCCCTACTCAGTTGATAGATTTTATAGGTGCCAGGTTAGACACGAGGGAGTTAAGGGCCTTCCTCACAACCGACAGAGTTCAGAATCTACAACTCCAGGTGCGGGCCATCCTCCACTCCAGCTCAGTTCCGGCGGAATTGGTCCTGAGGGCTCTAGGGTCCATGGCATCAGCTATATCTCTTCTTCCATTCGCCAGGTTCAACATGCGGGTCCTTCAGTGGACACTTCAAGTTCAGTGGTCTTATCTTGCTCTCCCTCTGCATCATCCCATTGCGATCAGCAAGGCTTGCAAGCGGTCCCTCTTGTGGTGGCTCCTCTCACAGGATCTCCACGGAGGCCGCCCCTTTTGTGCTTCTCCCCCTCTCGCCACGGTGACCATGGACGCCTCCCGCCTCGGGTGGGGGGGGCATTTTGCAGGCCAGATGGTCCAAGGCACGTGGAACGACTCAAGAGACCTCCCTGCATATCAATGTTCTAGAGATGAGAGCAGTGCTCTTGGCGTTGCGAGCACTTCAGGCCTTTCTTCCCCTGGGAACAATTGCGATTCAGTCAGACAGCATGTCTGTTGTTTGGTACATCAACAAACAGGGGGGAACCAGGTCTTATCCTTTATGTTGAGAAGCCATGAGAGTGTGGGAATGGGTGATCTCCACCAACCGCTTTCTCATTGCAATGCACATTCCGGGTCGGTCCAACATCCTTGCGGACAAGCTCAGTCGCACCATTCTCTCCCCGTACGAGTGGTCTCTCAATGTTCAAGTAGCGAAACGTATCTTTGCATGGTGGGGAACTCCTTGTTGCGATCTCTTTGCGTCTCCCTTAAACACCAAGTGCGACAGTTTTTTCGCTCTAATCCCTCCTCCAGGGGATTCCCCGAGAGACGCTCTGGTGCATGCTTGGCCTCCCGGTCTTCTTTACGCTTACCCCCCGTTGCCTCTGATGCTCCAAGTTCTTCAGAAAGCCTCTCGGTTGGGGTGCAAAATGATCCTCATTGCCCCATTCTGGCCTCGACAGATCTGGTTCCCTTACCTAAGGTCTCACTCAGTGAATCCACCTTGGATTCTAGATCCCTTTCCGGATCTGATATCGCACCCATCGAACCTACCAACTCCGAATCTGGACAACCTGAAGCTGACTGCTTGGCTGCTCCAGTTCCACTCCTAATTAGGACTCCCGGTATCTCGTCCCCCGTTAAGGCCATCCTGGTAGCGGCTCATAAACCATCTACCAGGAAAGTTTACCGCAGTAAATGGAAACGATTCTCCATTTGGGCGGAGCGGCAAGGTCTAGATCCCTTCATGGTTCCCCTTTCCCTGGTGCTAGACTTCCTAACCACTCTTTTTAATGATGGTGCCAGTAGTTCCACGGTCAAAGTGCAGCTTGCGGCCATTTCTAACTATCATGTTGGTCATGACTCTGGACCACTTATGTCTGCCAAATTGTGTAAAGTCTTCCTGAAAGGCACCTTTCTCCTTAGACCCCCTGTTAAGCAAGTGGTTCCTCCATGGGATCTTTCTTTGGTTCTTCAGGCCTTGACCGCTCCCCCCTTCGAGCCTGCGGCCACAGTAGATCTTAAATTTCTATCCTTCAAGACTGCTTTTTTAGTAGCCATTACTTCGGCCAAAAGAGTTTCGGAGCTTCAAGCCTTATCCATAAAGCCTCCTTACTTGGTCTTCCATCCAGACCGCGTATACCTCAGGACCAATCCCTCCTTCTTCCTAAGGTAGCTTCAGAAGCAAACATTAATCAGTCAATTAACCTCCCTGTTTTCTTTCCTAAATATCAGAACAAGGGTGAATATAAGCTGCATTCCTTGGATGTTCACAGGCAGCTTCGTTTTTATCTTAACAGGACAGCTGGTCATAGGCAATCCGACCAGTTGTTCATTTCCTTTGCCAAATTCAGTCTGGGTAAGCCAATTTCCAAAGTCTCCTTGTCACGCTGGATCTCGAAGTGTATTCTTCTAGCTTATCAAGCCTCTGGGAGGCCCGCACCGGAGAGAGTCCACGCCCATTTGACCCGGTCAGTTTCTACCTCAGCAGCCTATAAGGCTAGGATTCCTCTGGATGACATTTGTTCAGCAGCCACTTGGGCTTCATCTCATACCTTTATTTCTCATTACAAGCTGGATATCACATCTAGGGGTAGAGCATCCTTTGGCTCCGCGGTGCTCTGGAATATCCTTCCATGACGGCCGCCCAATATTCAGGTAGCTGGGGACTCTGTCCCACAGGTTGCAGACAAATGAATCTCCTACTTCAGATTTAGAAGTTATGTACTTACCATAACGTTCCATCTGAGTAGGTGGATTCATTTGTCTGCAACCATCCCGCCCTCCTATCCCCCCTGGCCTTGTCAGTTTCCTGCATATTATGTGTTACCCCTTTCGGGATATTTTGATTCAGGGCAAACTCGATCTGAGGTCATGTAGGGAGAGCAGGGCATTATGGGTGAGGGGAGGAGCTAAGAGCTCGGATCCATAGCTGGATAACCATGCCGGTTCGGATCCGATATCGGATCCATAACCCACAGGTTGCAGACAAATGAATCCACCTAATCAGATGGAACGTTATGATAAGTACATAACTTCTAATTATACGGATATTGAAATAACAGAGTTATCCAAAAAATGTGTTTTTTTTTTTACAAATAGTACAAATTAGAATTGCCATGGTCATTTTGTAAGGTACAGAGATACGTTATACATATATACATATATGTTTAATGCAATAATATAGTTTATTAATACATAAAAGGAAGTTACTATAGGATGGGGTGAGATAAGTGAATAGGAGAAGATTTAGTCAGGGTTAGTACAGGTGCATAGCCAGTGATTATTGAAATATAGTTTTAGATTCCTTTTAAAAAGTGAGAGAGAAGTCTGAGATGTGATTTCAGAGGAGAGTTTATTCCATAGTTTTCTTAGAGTTAGAGAACAAGGAGTCACCTGCTGAGTTGTTGGGTTTAGTAGTATTAATCAGCAGTTTGTTTGAGGAGCGTAGATTTTTGAGATTATTATAAGGTGTAATGAGGCTAGAGATAATTGGAGTATTGCTAGATTGATACAGGGTCTTATGGGCTATTGTAAGCTGGTGAAATTGAAGCTGGTTAAGAAATTCAAGCCAGTTTAATTGTTTAAGATTTAGACAGTGATGGGTTCTGAAAGGAGAGCCTGTAGCAAATCTAGCAATATTATTATAGGAAGTTGTTAGTTTCTTGAGGTTGTTTTTAGAGAGATTGGTATAAATGGGAGAGGCATAAAGCAGAGTGGTTATTAGGTGAGTTCTGGCTATAGTGGACCTCGCTCCTGGTGTAAGATAGGGTTTAATTCTGTAAAGGGATCCCAGTTTTTTGTTAACTTACTTTACTGTAGTGTTTATGTGAGTATCAAAGTTTAGATTGTTGTCTATTGTTATTCCTAACGGTTTAGTGGTAGGGACAGGAGAGATAAGAGTACCGTTGTTAGAAGTGAGATTGAAATGTACAGAGGTGGACTTTCGGGTTGGTGTGAAGAGTAGCAATTTAGTTTTTTTTTGGTTTTAGGAGGCAGCGGTGAGAGAACCATTGTTCTTCAGTGTTGAACACTTTTTGAGTAAGAGACTGAAGTTCGGTTTGAGAAGTGGCTGAGCAGATTATGGTAGTCATCTGCGTATTGAATGCAGGTGGAGTATGGAATAGCTGTTTGCAGGTCATTAATGAAGATAGAAAATAAGAGTGGGCCTAATATGGAGCCTTGTGGGACACCGAGGGAGATAAGAAGGTGATTAGATAGTTTATTTTGCCAGAGTACAGCCTGCTGACGATTATCAAGGTAAGATATAAACCACTTCAAAGATAAAGGATCAAGTGTAAGAGAATTAAGCGTATGAAGGAGTAGTTGGTGGTTAACCATGTCAAAAGCTTTGGATAATTCAATGAAGACTGTAAATGAAAGACGATTATTGTTGCGATTGTTGTTGATGCAGTTTGTGAATGATAGCAGGGCAGTGGTGGTACTGTGGAAATGTCTGAAGCCATGTTGACAGCAAGTAGGTTGTTCTGGAGAAGGTGGTTGAGTAGTTGTTTGTGGATGCATTTTTCCATAATTTTTGCAATAGGGGATAGTAAAGCTATGGGATGAAAGTTGAAAAAGTCATTGGAGTTCCCCCCCCCTTTATGTAGTGGGATGATATGTGAAATTTTCCAGATTGATAGGACAGTTCCTTCGCTTATTGTTCTATTTATCAGAATGGAAATAGGATAGGCAATGGCTTTAGCTCCTTTTTGCAAGAATTCTGCTGGGAGTTTGTCAGCTGAGGGGGTGGTAGGTTTTAACTTTTGGAGAAGGGAGGAAATGTAGGAAGTAGACACTGGTTGTAGGTGAAATAGAGGGGGCGGATTTGTAGAAGAAGTGGGCAGGTTAGATATATCAGGTGATAGGTGACCAGCTTGAGTTTGGATGGTAACTGTGAAGAAAGAGTTAAAGGCATTTGCTGTTTGTGTGGGATTCTCAGGGTTTGAGCCTAGTGGGTTGGGTGTGATCAATTGGCCTGGGTAAAGAAGATTGTTAATACTAGTCCAAAATTTTTTAGGTTCCCTGAGAGAGGTTTGTTGTAATTGGAGATAATTGTTTTTATCTAGCAGGATGGCTTTTTTTGTACTGTTTCTATGTTCTCTAAAGGTTTGGTGGTCTATCAGATTCTTAGTAGTACGCCATTTTGCCCAGGATTTATTTCTAAGTAGAATTTTTTGTTTAGTATTGTTAGAGAGCCAAGGGGCTGGTTTAGCTTTGATTCTAATTGAGCGAGTTGGAGCGTGGTGATCCAGGGTGGCTAAGAATGTGGAATTAAAGTATTCCACTGCTTCATTTAGAGGGAGAGTTTTTAATGGTGTCAAATTACATTGTTTCAGTTCTGTTTGGAAAAGTTCTGGGTTGCATTGCTTTTTAGAGCGTATTGTTCTGAAAGTGTTAGGGAACATTATGTTGGTTTTATGTCTGATAATATATGTTAGTGAATGGTCACTTAGGTCATCTGGAAGGGTTCCTGTTATGTAGGTTTGCTGAGGAGTAGTATTAATAAGTATCCAATCCAAGGTACTTTCTTTGTTATTGAGTCTATTGGTTCTGCTAGGGGAGTTTATTAGTTGTGAGAAGCCATAAAGGTTAATATGGGTGGTGGGGTTAGTATTAGTACAGGAATTCCAATCTATGTTAAAGTCCCCAAGGACCATGGTTTCTTGTGGTAGATTAATAGAAAGCCAGTTACGGATATACTCTAGTGTATTACTGTTATTTCCTGGGGGAATATAATCACAGATGATGTTTATGGCTTTACATGTGTTTACCTGAAGTTTGGAGATAATTTCTGCATTAGTGTCTATAGGTAAGTTAAGATTTAAAGTGCTGACTTGTAGCTCTGTTTTATAGAGGATTGCTACTCCCCCTCCCTTTTTGGAAGTACGGTCAAGTCTAATGATATTGTAACCAGTTGGGGTGATTTCATTGTCTTTAATGGTAGGTTTTAGCCATATTTCTGATAAACATAGGATATGAAATGGGTGAGCCTGCAGGAGGGCATGAACTTTAGGATATCAAATGGGTGAGCCTGTAGGAGGGCATGAACTTGAGCAATTTTATTGCCAATACTACGTATGTTCAGATGTGCTATTGAGAGTGAGTTGGTAGGTTTGGTAGGTGATAGGGTCATAGTTTTGTCTTGGTTGTTGTTTGCAGTGGTAGGGGGATAGTTAGGGCCAGGATTGGGGTGAATGTCCCCATCTAATAGTGAGTGGGGGAGTGTTAAAGGGTTAGGCTGTTGCAGCTTACAATAGAAGTCAAATAATTTTCTAGTTTTTAGGTTAGTGAATTTAATGTGTGCTAGTCTATGATATTTGGTTAGTAGGTAGCTGGGTTTGAAAATGAGGTTTAGGAAGTTTTGAGAGAAAGGTATTGTTGGTGTTGAGTGTGTTTGGATGGGAAGGGAAAGGGTATAGTGGTGTGAATATTCATAGGAGGTAAGGAGATAGGTGGTGGCTAGAGGAGGTAATAAAAAGACCAAAATTAATAAATGGACTTTGTGGTGGATGATTGGCATAGACATTTTAAAGGATAGTGAGGTGAGAGAGAAGTGGGAGGTAGGAATTAGAGTACTGGAGAGATATAGTAGTAGGTTAGGTGTTAGGAGAAGGAGGGATGAGAGGTAGGTATAAGTGGGTGGGTTGTGAAAGAAAGGGGGTTGGGAGTGTTAATGATGTGATGTCCTTCAAGGATGCATCTGCAGTCCTTACAAATGGGTTGTCCTGTCATCAGGCAGCCCTTCGGTCGGCCGGATTCCAAAGTCTGGGTCTGGCCTCGGCTGGTGTCGCACTTCACCCGACGTCATAGCTGCAGTTCTTCGGGTATAAAGGCATCAGCCTACGCAATTTTCCTCAGTCTTTCTTGCCGCGTGGCGCCCGAAGCAGAAGCTGTTCGCAAGTGCCGGTCGGTCAGAACCAGAGATTACTACTACAAGTACCGAAGACTTCTAAAAAGCTAAGTACCCCGTTGGGGACTCTTTCTTGCCTCAGCCGATGTCAGAAAAAGTGAATAACTGTTTAACTTGTGGGAAACAAATACCTCATAAAGATTTCCACTCTTACTGCTTACCTTGTTTAGGCCCAGACCACGACGTAGCAGCTTGTCTAGTCTGTGCTTCTTTCAACCGACGGACACTTAGACGTCGGTCGGAATTTGCTGAAGAGTTTTTCGGCTCCGATTTTGCTTACATTATGCCGTCGGATACTCCGACTATGCAAATTTCTAAAAAACGCAAGGAAAAGGACCGACACTCGCGGTCCGCGGTTTCGACCGAAACCGCGGTTAAGCCAACCGCGAGTGTCTCGGTTTCGGCTGAAACAGAGTCCACGGTTCTTCCTTCGGCCGAAAGCTTACCACTTACCGAGGCCTCATCCAGCCAGGCTGAATCTGCTAATGAAATCCAACCTGCTCTTGCAGGTTCGCAGGATTTATCTGATACTATCCCTTTGGATATTTCTACCCCTGCACGTGGAGCTGCTAGGCCTCCTGCATCCATGTCTATTAAGGCCTTTGCCAGGGCTAAAGCAGCAAAAACTACCAAATCTGTGCCTGCTAAAACCCCCTCTCACAGGTCTAGCTCCAGTTCACAAATGCTTAGTCTAGCAGAGGATCTCATTTCTTTGATCCGGGGATCCCAACCACATCCAGACAGGGCCTCTCACCCACCTCCAGAGAAGAGGACTAGAGTAGAGCCCCCTGAGCCAGTTTCTTCAGATGGCTCCTCTGATGAGTCAGATAATTCAAACCCTCCAGAGGGCCCCTTTTCTCCTTATGAGGACTCTGATGCAGAAGACTCCATTCCTTCTGCCTCTCCGCCTGAGGAATTTTCTTTTGGGGAAACCTTGCATGCTATGAGGGAACAATTTCAATGGCAGGGCCAGGATTTCTCAGACTCTAGGAAAAGGCTTAGAACTTTTTTGCATTTGCCACAGCATAGGCCTTTAGCCATTCCTCCAGTACTTACTGTTGTGGATGATGCTTTTAATGATGCTTGTACTGCTCCTGATTCTCTTCCTCCGACCCCTGCTAAGCCCGATAGGTACTACAGGGTTCCGGACACACATTATCATTTGTATAAGGCCCCTTTTGCAGACCCCGAAACTATCTCCCAGGGACCCAAGGCTGTAGCAGCTTCTTCTACCAAAAACCTCCTCCCCTCTGAAAGGGAATCTAGGGCCTTAGAGAGATGGGGTAAAAAAGTTTACACTTCTGCTACTCTTTCAGCTAGGGCCTTAAACTGTCAATTCCACATGATTCAGTATCAGGAATTTATGTTAGACCAATTAACTAAAAAACTGTCCTTGGATAAACCATTAGACAAAAAATCTGTACAGGAAATGGTACATAACATTCAGCAGGTCAGTAATCATTCCTTAAAATGCGGCTATGATGCACTGGAGGCTTCCTTTAGATCAGCCATGACTGGCACAGTGATCAGAAGACATGCATGGTTGAAAGAGCAGTCCTTAACAGACCATGTTAAATCAAAGCTCCTAGATGCTCCCATGGATAAGCTCAATTTGTTTGGCTCCTCTGCGCAGCAGGTGCTGAAGAAGGTGGAAGAGAAAGCAAAATCTGTCCAGACAGTCGAGGATTTCTTGCAGGTCCAGCCTCCAAGGTTTAGCAGGAACTGGCCTTCCAAGAATTGGTCCTTTCCAGACACCTCCAGAGCTCTGAGAGGCAGGAATAGGCGCTCAAGAGGCAGGGGTCAATCCAGAGGTGCCTACAGGGGACGTCAGTGGCAGGCTAACAACCAGCGAGGTACAGCCACAGATCCAGCCACCACCACTTCCACAGGACAATCACAGTGACTTGGTTCTGGCACCGCCTACCAGGGAGCAACTAGAAGCACCCTTAGGCGGGAAGCTAGCCTTATTTTCAGTAAACTGGCATTACATCACAGGAGACAAATGGATTTTACAGACAATAGACCAAGGTTACAGGTTTCACTTCCATACTCTACCAAGGAAGAGAGGAATGCCAAACCTACCTCCAAATCAGAAGACAGAAGCTCTAGAACAAATAACTCACTTACTAAGGATGAGAGCTATAGAAAGGGTACCATCTATGGAACAAGGACAAGGATTTACTCCAGACTCTTCCTGGTACCAAGAAAAGAAAACCAATGGAGACCTATTCTCGACCTGTCCGCTTTAAACACATACCTCATTGTTCCAAAATTCAAAATGCTGACCCTACAGCAGCTTCTTCCCATGCTGGGCAAGGAGTCTTGGCTGGTAACTCTAGATCTCAAGGAGGCATACCTGCACGTCCCCATACGACCAAATTGCAGAAGATAACTCAGATTTCTTGCAGGATCAGAGCATTATCAATTCTCAGCATTGCCCTTTGGCTTATCTACTGCGCCCAGAGTATTCACGAAATGCCTGGCATCAGTAATTGCTCATTGCAGGCTTCAGGGAATTCAAATTTATCCTTACCTGGACGACTGCCTGTTACAAGTGGACAACAAAAACAAATTAACAAAAGATTTGGAAAGGGTCATTCATCTACTACAAGCCCTGGGATACACAGTCAATATAAAAAAGTCAAGGCTGATACCATCCCAAAGGATAACCTTCCTGGGTGCAGATTTGGACACATCAAAACAAATGGCATTCCTGACAGTAGAAAAACAGGAGCAACTCCCTTTCTACTTCAGGGCATTAACAAAGCAGAACCAGCTAACAGCAAGAAAAGTCCTGCAAGCTCTCGGTTACATGGCATCCTGCATAATATTGATTCCACATGCCAGACTACATATGAGGAAGTTACAGTGGTACCTAAGGAATTTATGGTCTCAGCACAAGCACAGCCTAGAAACCCAGATCCCAATAATTCCATGCCTGAAACAAGAATTCCAATGGTGGGCTCAGGCCTGTCAATCAAACAAGGGACTGCCCTTCCACAGCACTCAACCAAGTCAGACCATCACAACAGACGCCACAGACCTCAGTTGGGGGGCGCACATACTGGACAAGTGCATACAAGGCTTATGGACTCAAGACCAGCTGCACCTACACATAAATCAGAAGGAAATGCTGGCAGTAAAACTGGCAATTCAGGCATTCAGACCATTTCTTCGACAGGGTCAACTGCTGATAAGGACGGACAACACCACAGTTATGTGGTACATCAACAAACAGGGAGGCACACATTCATACCCTCTATGCCGGATGGCAATGGACCTCTGGAATGTGGCACTGAGCTTCAACATTCAGATTCAAGCAATTTTTGTGCCAGGGAAAGAAAATATACTAGCAGACATCCTAAGCAGAACTACCACGGATGCCCACGAATGGATGCTGCATCCGGACATCTTCAAAACCATTACAGGGAAATGGGGACTACCAGCATCCCCACACAATCACCAACTGAAAAAATTCTGCACAAGGATGTACCACCCACTTGCTTGGAAGGTGGACTCCCTATCTTTCAGTTGGAAAAACCTGACAGCATATGCATTCCCACCTCTTCCTTTGATGCACAAGGTGCTATTGAAGATCAAAGAAGACCGTCCAAGGATCATCCTGATAGCTCCAGTCTGGCCAAGGCAACATTGGTACCCATTACTGAGGAGCATGTCTCGGGAACAAATATGGCCTCTGCCCCTAGTTCCCTTGCTGTTAACACAGAACAATTTCAAAACCCTGCATCCAAACCTGAAAACACTGCAGCTGGCTGTCTGGAACATTGCATAAGACCAAATAACCCAGATTTATCTCAAAGGGTTAAATACATTATCTAGGAGGCTCGCAGACCCTCAGCAAGAAAAAATTATTCAGCAAAATGGAAAAGATATCTCATTTGGAGTACTGCAAAAGGAGAGAATGTGTCACTGGTAAACATAGCTAACATCCTGGAATACTTGGCAGAGCTCTTCCACAACAGCCTGTCCTATTCTTCCATTAAGATTCATGCATCAGCTATTTCAGCAGAATACAACTTGGATCCTCCAGTCTTCTCACATCCTCTGCTCAGGCAGTTTCTGAGAGGGATTAAAAATGTAAAGCCACCAAGGAAGTCACCATTGCCAGCATGGGACTTGAACTTTGTGCTAGAAAAGTTGACACTCCCTCCTTTCGAGCCAGCAGCAACAGCAGAATTACAGTACTTATCATGGAAAACTGCTTTCCTGTTTGCAATCACTTCAGCAAGAAGGGTATCTGAGCTACAGGCATTAATGGCAGTACAGCCCTTCCTGATCTTCCATCAAGATAGAGTGTCCATGAGAACTAATCCTACTTTTATGCCAAAGGTGGTCTCCAAGGTATCTTTAAATCAAGCTATCCACCTACCTACATTCTTCCCCAACCCACAGAACAGGGGAGAAAGACTGTTGCATACCTTGGATGTACATAGACAATTACGTTACTACGTGGACAGGACCAAGAGCAATAGAAAGACTGACCAGCTACTGGTAGCATATGCGACAGGAATGGAAGGAAAAGCAATTTCAAAACAGACAATCTCTAAGTGGATAGGAAATTGCATTAGATTTTGTTACTCCTACCATGGGAAGAAAACTCCAGAAAACATCAGGCCTCACTCTACAAGGGCTACAGCCACTACCACAGCTTTCTTACGAGGAGTGGCTACCAAAGACATTTTAGAGGCTGCTACTTGGAGCTTCGTGCATACATTTGCCAAGCATTATAATTTACCTTTATACTCCAGATCCCGAGCAGGTTTTGCCACTGCTGTTTTGCAAGGGATCTTAACTACACCATAATATTATTTCTCCTCCTCCCCCAGTTAGGCTATGGTATTCTACCCATTTGTAAGGACTGCAGATGCATCCTTGAAGGACATAGTACAGTTTTGTACCTACCATAAATGTAGATGTCCGATAGGCATGCATCTGCAATCAGGATTACCCACCCTCCTTCCCCTCTGTGGTACTCCTAGGGTATTTGCCCATCTTGTAGCTAGCTGGGGGAATCTATTATGGTGTATTTGTTTGTATATATGTACATACATGCTTATTTTTTGTTTGCTCTCTACTATTTGGAACCATTTGCATTTATCCAAATTTAGCCTTCCTAGAGGGCACCTGGCATCTGGGGCAAGAAACACTGAGAAAAATGGCGTCGGCTGATGCCTTTATACCCGAAGAACTGCAGCTATGACGTCGGGTGAAGTGCGACACCAGCCGAGGCCAGACCCAGACTTTGGAATCCGCCTGACGACAGGACAACCCATTTGTAAGGACTGCAGATGCATGCCTATCGGACATCTACATTTATGGTAGGTACAAAACTGTACTTTTTGTATGATAGGTGTAGGTTTAGAGGAGTGTGTCCTATAGGGGAATAAATGTAGGAGTACTGGGGGCGGGGAGTGTTAATGTGTTTTGTATGACAGGTGTAGGTTTAGAGGGGTGTGTCCTATAGGGGAATAAATGTAGGAGCACTGGGGGCGGGTGGAATTTAGGGGCAGGGTAGGGGAGTGGACTGAGCCCGAAGGACAAACGGAGCGGGTAGAGACAAGAGAGTGGTCTGTCAAGGAAGGCAATCAGTGAAGTATGAGAAATTCAGCAGGTAAGTTTGTTAGATCTGGGAGTTGGAGTGGGAGAGTGTGGAAGAAAGTCAAGAGGCTAGTAGGAAGAGATTCAGGCTATTAGGGAATAGCAGGTAATAAAGGATACCTTAGGACAAGGAGAGATGGTGAAAAAGTTTGTAGAAAAACTGTGGATAGTGTACTAGAGGTTGGATTAACAAAGGTGTAGAAAAGTAATATACAATAGTTTATAATGTGACTCCACCTAGTGGCCAGTCACTTAATTGCAAGAGATAGGTCTCCTACAGGAGATGGCAGGCTAAGTGAAAGTTGGAGATGACCAGATAATAATAGAGAGGTTATAAGTTAGAAGTAGGGGTAATTTGAAGAGATAAGTGGCGGGGGGGGGGGGGGTAGGCTGCTGGCTAACTTGACTGGGAAGCTTGACTAACCTAGCAGAAGCTAATACATTTGTAAAGTTGCATATTACTCTTAATTGTAACCATACATACTTTCACTGCCTTATAAGAAGGGAAATGTCTCTCAGGGAGCCAGTAGCTAATTCTTTAGTTTGAATTAATTTCTTTGGCGTCCAGCAGGGTAAATTCAGATGTTTGGTGTAGGGGCAAACAGGAACACAAGGCTGGTAATATAGAGAAAGAAAGAAAAGTGAGTGAGGCAGACAAGAAATACAACTAGGAAGCAGGTAAAGACATTTCTGAGATAAGGTAGCATTAGATTTAACAGTAAAAGAATACTCTTATTAGTGTATCAAACTACTAATGTACTCTAAACTACTGAAACACAGTCAGATAACTAGGATAAAAAAGGAGTTACATTTGCAATTAATTAAGATAATCCATTTACAGACAAACAAGAAATGACATAGTGTATTGGAACTTCTATAACTCTAATATATTCTTATAATACAGTCAGGTAGCTAGGTGAAGGTGAAGCTTTGATTAATACATTTACAGAGCACTATTTTAGGTACGGGACACTACATTAGAGGTATCTAGTCTAGGATACATTAAATATATAGAAAAAAGTAATTTGGTAGCACTTTAGTGGATTAGTCTTGGGACACTGTTCAGGCTAAGCCTAATCTAATCACCCATGGTTAGAAGTCGGTAATGTTTTCATTCATTTGCTATTTAAATACATTTTAATTGTGGCTTTACTGTAATAAAATATAAGAAATGAAAGGAAACTGTCGCTATGTTAAAGGTATAAATTGGTACTACTCGTTAAATGTAGTGTTTAGGTGAACATCTGCACTTTAGAGATGGGTAGAACCAAGTTATGTTTTCAGCAGTTAAATCAGTTCTGCCATGTCGTCGTGCTCACTGGGATCAGCAAAATGCGATAAGAAATAGTGAAAAATCATTTGCGATACCAAGTATAAGGATTAATTCCGCTCTGCACCTATAAGGGGAAATGCCTCTTTTATGTTCAGCGTTAGTAGAGCCGCTTATTATAGTCTCTGGTGCATGTTGCTTTGTAGGCTGAGCAAATACAGCACAGTGTGCTTTAGGACAGTGTAAGTTGAATAAACTCTATGCCACATTCAGGAATTCACTGTTTAGAAACTTAGGGAAGCTGTAAGGAGCTATAGTTATAGTCCCTGGTGCAAGTCACTTTGTAAGCTCGACAGATACAGTGCATTGTGCTTTAGGGCAGTGTTAAGTTGAATAAAAATCAATGCTGCACACAGGAATTCACTGTTTAGAACTAAGCAAAGCTGTAAGGTGATACTATATCGATTCTACCAGGTTAAGATAGACGCTAGGGATTAGTGGTGAGGTAATATAATGTCTAGAATTACTCTGCTTATGATAACAGATAGTACACACTACAGGAGCTTCTAAAACAGCTCCAAAAGCACCACTCATACACTGTAGTATAAATAGAGCAATTAGGCATGCGTAATTGGTTAATTACACTCTTCATGAAAAAATGGTCACAATAATTATCTAGACACTGATGTTTGGATTGTATCAGCTATACGGAGGATAGCTTAAGCACTAGTAAAACTAGATTAGCTATGTGTATTTCTTCATCCTTCTAAAGGCTCTTGCAGGCAAAATTATAGAGAGTAAAATCTGCAATATGCGAGTGGATAAGTAAAGGTCCAGAGGACCGATTGATGTTATGTTTTAGACCATGCGAAGGGCTAGCTGAGCACAGAAGTAGGGCAATAACCAATAACAGTTAAAGATATCAGGCTTCAGTCACACAAGCTCAGTTCTATCTAGGTAAAGCATTCAGTGAGAGAAGGTAGCCAGTAACAAGTTGCAGCACAGTAAACAGTTTAAAAGGATTAAACATACAATTTTCTCAATGAGCAAGCATTGCAGCACAGAAATCAGTATTAGAAGGATACAGCGTAAATTCTTCAGTGAACAAACAAACCTCCAGAAACAGTCACACGTGCTCAGCGCTGTTTGCAGCGAGAGCAATGAGCACAATCTAGTACTGACACAGCAACAGTTTAAATGTGTAAAACCATATAAGCGTTACTAATGAGCATTAACAAATGAGCAATAACAAAGCTTTGGTTCACTTACTGCAGGTTAAGCACCGAGGCAGGGAGCACGGCAGCCAGGTACAGGGTCGGGGAAGAAAGATAGCGTCCCCAAATGTGGGGTATATTTATAAGGTGGGAAGGGACGTAGGGGCTGAGGGGGAGGAGAAAAGACCATAAAGCAGGTATGGGGCAGAAGCCGCGAGATAAGCAGTTATGGGTTACGTAGGAGGTAAGAAGGAATAGTTTTAGGGGGAGGAGCTCAGTGTTGGATGTCGTAGACTTAGTAGGAAACAGTAATCACAGTTATCAGGATTGCAAAGATGAGTAGGGGATATGGTGAAATAAGTGCAGTAGTGAGATAAAGTTTCCGAGAGTTAGAGGGGGATAAGACAGCGGGATATCAAAGACGAGAGTGGTCTGTCAAGGAAGACAATCAGTGAAGTATGAGAAATTCAGCTGGTAAGTTTGTTAGATCTAGGAGTTGGAGTGGGAGAGTGTGGAAGAAAGTCAAGAGGCTAGTAGGAAGAGATTCAGGATATTAGGGAATAGCAGGTAATAAAGGATACCTTAGGACAAGGAGAGATGGTGAAAAAGTTTGTAGATAAACTGGGGACAGTGTACTAGAGGTTGGATTAACCAAGGTGTAGAAAAGTAATATACACTAGCTTATAATGTGTCGCCACCTAGTGGCCAGTCACTTAATTGCAAGAGATAGGTCTCCTACAGGAGATGGCAGGCTAAGTGAAAGTTGGAGGTGGACCAGATAATAATAGAGAGTTTATAAGTTAGAAGTAGGGGTAATTTGAAGAGATAAGTGGGGGGGGGGGTAGGCTGCTGGCTAACTTGACTGGGAAGCTTGACTAACCTAGCAGAAGCTAATACATTTGTAAAGTTGCATATTACTCTTAGTTGTGACCATACATACTTTCACTGCCTTATAAGAAGGGAAATGTCTCTCAGGGAGCCAGTAGCTAATTCTTTAGCTTGAATTAATTTCTGTGGCGTCCAGTAGGGTAAATTCAGATGTTTGGTGTAGGGGCAACAGAAACACAAGGTGCAGGTTAAGCACCGAGGCAGGGAGCACAGCAGCCAGGTAAAGGGTCGGGGAAGAAAAAAAAAATTTTTTTTAAATTTACCCCTGGTGTGGTTCTTGTGTCTCTCTTGGACAGAGACAGCTTGTAAATGCTTGACCACCCAAACATACGTATACCCTCTTAAAATCACCTTAGGTTATCAAACCTTGTCTGATGTTTGGGAAGCATAGCTATATTTAAAAGGCCCCCTAGCATTGTTTGCTTAGTAATTACCCTTGAACCAGTTGTTTCAGTGGGAAAATTAGTGACATTTTTCAGTCCCTCAGCAAGTAGTATGATTTGTTGCAACTGCAGAACCTAGTTCTATTCCATTTGTTCTGTCTGCTTTGGAGGACTTTTTGTTACAGTCTGCAACTTCCTTGGCAGTCATTCTGTTCTCCCCCAAAAAGCAGATACTGTAAAATGCTTCAGTCTTTTAAGTTTTTATGTATTCATCCTAGATTAGCCCAACAGCTATTGCTTTAATGAATCCAGCTGCTGCTAAACATGTGGTCAGTACTAATCTAGCTGCTCCTGGTAAGGATGGGAAGGCTTTTAATAGTTTTGGGGGAAGAAATGTGTGATGTCCTTCAAGGATGCATCTGCAGTCCTAACAAATGGGTTGTCCTGCCTCAGGCAGCCCTTCGGTCGGCCGGATTCCAAAGTCTGGGTCTGGTCTCGGCTGATGTCGCACTTCACCCGACGTCACTGCTACTGTCGATTGGGTATAAAGGCATCAGCCGACGCCATTTTCCTCTGTCTTTCTTGCCGCGCGGTGCCCGAAGCAGAAGCTGTTCGCAAGTGCCGGTCGGTCAGATCCAGAGATTTCTACTACCGAAGACTTCTAAAAAGCTAAGTACCCCGTTGGGGACTCTTTCTTGCCTCAGCCGATGTCAGAAAAAGTAAATAATTGTTTAACTTGTGGGAAACAAATACCTCATAAGGATTTCCACTCTTACTGCCTTCCTTGCTTAGGCCCAGACCACGACGTAGCAGCTTGTCTAGCCTGTGCTTCCTTCAACCGACGAACACTTAGACGTCGGTCGGAGTTTGCAGAGGAGTTTTTTGGTCCCGCTTTTGCTTACAAAATGCCGTCGGAGACTCCGACTTCACAATTAGCTAAAAAGCGTAAGGAAAAGGACCGACACTCGCGGTCCGCGGTTTCGGCCGAAACCACGGTTAAGCCAACTGCGAGTGTCTCGGTTTCGGCTGAAACAGAGTCCTCGGTTCTTCCTTCGGCCGAAAGCATTCCTCCTGCAGTCGAGGCCTCACACAGCATGGCTGAATCTGCTACTGAAATTTCTGCTGCTGTAGCAGGCGCCCAGGATTTATCAGATACTATTCCTTTAGACATATCCACTCCTGCACGTGGAGCTGCTAGGCCCCCTGCATCCATGTCTATCAAGGCTTTCTCTAGGGCTAAAGCAGCTAAATCTTCTAAGGCCTTGCCTTCTAAAACCCCCACACACAGGCCTAGCTCTAGTTCCCAAATGCTTAGCCTGGCAGAGGATCTCATTTCTTTGATCAGGGGATCCCAACCTCACCCTGACAGGGCCTCTCATCCCCCTCCAGAGAAGAGGCCTAGAGCAGAGCCCCCTGAACCAGTTTCTACAGATTATTCTTTGGATGATTCAGACAACTCAAATCCTCCAGAAGGCCCTTATTCTCCATATGAGGATTCTGACGCAGAAGACTCCATTCCTTCTGCCTCTCCTCCTGAGGAATTTTCTTTTGGGGAAACCTTGCATGCTATGAGGGAACAATTTCAATGGCAGGGCCAGGATTTCTCAGATTCTAGGAAACGGCTCTGGACCTTTTTGCATTTGCCACATCATAGGCCTTTAGCCATTCCTCCAGTACTAACAGTTGTGGATGATGCATTCAATGATGCTTGTACTGCCCCTGACTCTCTTCCTCCGGCCCCTGCTAAGCCCGACAGATACTACAGGGTCCCGGACACACATTATCACCTGTATAAGGCTCCTATTGCAGATCCAAAAACTATTTCTCAGGGCCCCAAAGCTGTAGCAACTGCCAAAAACCCCCTCCCCTCTGAAAGAGAATCTAGAGCATTAGAGAGATGGGGTAAAAAAGTTTATACTTCTGCTGCTCTTTCGGCTAGGGCTTTAAACTGTCAATTCCACATGATTCAGTATCAGGAATTTTTGTTAGATCAGTTAAATAAAAAACTATCCTCTCCTGAACCTATAGACCGTAAGTCCCTGCAGGATTTGGTACATAACACTCAGCAGGTCAGTAATAATTCCTTGAAATGTGGCTATGATGCACTGGAGGCTTCCTTTAGATCAGCTATGACTGGTACAGTGATCAGAAGGCATGCATGGTTAAAAGAGCAATCCTTACCAGACCATGTAAAGTCAAAGCTCCTAGATGCTCCCATGGAGAAGCACAGTTTGTTTGGTTCCCCTGCACAGCAAGTATTAAAGAAGGTGGAGGAAAAAGCAAAATCTGTCCAAACAGTCAAGGACTTCTTCCAGGTCCAGCCTCCTAGGTTTAGTAGAAATTGGCCTTCGAAGAATTGGTCCTTTCCAGACACCAGAGCACAGAGAGGCAGAAATAGGCACTCAAGAGGCAGAGGTCAATCCAGAGGTTCCAACAGGGGACGTCAGTGGCAGCCTAACAACCAGAGAAGTACTCCCGCAGATCCGGCTACTACCACTTCCACAGGACAGTCACAGTGACTTGGCTCTGATACCGCCTACCAGGGAACAACTGGAAGCACCCTTAGGCGGAAAGCTAGCCTTATTTTCAGTAAACTGGCATTACATTACAGGAGACAAATGGATTTTACAGACAATAGACAAAGGTTACAGGTTTCACTTCCATACTCTACCAAGGAAGAGAGGAATGCCAAACCTACCACCAAACCAAAAGACAAACGCTCTAGGACAAATCAAACACTTACTAAGGGTGAGAGCCATAGAAAAGGTACCGGCTATGGAACAAGGGCAAGGGTTTTATTCCAGACTTTTCCTGGTGCCAAGAAAAGAAAATCAATGGAGGCCTATTCTCGACCTGTCCGCTCTCAACACATATCTCATTGTTCCAAAATTCAAAATGCTGACCCTACAGCACCTTCTTCCCATGCTGGGCAAGGAGGCTTGGCTGGTGACTCTAGATCTCAAGGAGGCATACCTGCACGTCCCTATTCGACCAGATTGCAGAAGATACCTCAGATTTCTTGCAGGATCAGAGCATTATCAATTCTCAGCATTGCCCTTTGGCTTATCTACTGCGCCCAGAGTATTCACGAAATGCCTGGCATCAGTAATTGCTCATTGCAGGCTTCAGGGAATTCAAATTTATCCATACCTGGACGACTGCCTGCTACAAGCGGACAACAAGATCAAATTAACAAAAGATTTGGAAAAGGTTATTCACCTACTGCAGGCCTTGGGATACACAGTCAACATAAAAAAGTCAAGGCTGGTACCATCCCAAAGGATCACATTCTTGGGTGCAGAACTGGACACATCAAATCAAATGGCATTTCTCACAGCAGAAAAGCAAAAGCAACTACCACTCTACTTCAAGGCTTTAACAACGCAGAACCAGCTTACAGCAAGGAAAATCCTGCAAGCCCTGGGTTACATGGCATCCTGCATAATATTGATCCCACATGCCAGACTGCATATGAGGAAGTTGCAATGGTACCTAAGGAATTTATGGTCTCAGCACAAGCACAGCCTAGAAACCCAAATCCCAATAATTCCATGCCTGAAACAGGAATTCCTGTGGTGGGCTCAGGCCTGTCAGTTGAACAAAGGACTGCCTTTCCACAGCCCTCACCCAAGCCAGACTATCACCACGGACGCCTCGGACCTCGGCTGGGGGGCACACATGGCAGACAAGTGCATACAAGGCCTATGGACACAAGACCAGCTCAACCTACACATAAATCAAAAAGAGATGCTGGCAGTGAAACAGGCAATTCAGACATTCAGACCGTTTCTTCAACAGGGTCATTTGCTGATAAGGACGGACAACACCACAGTTATGTGGTATATCAACAAGCAGGGAGGCACACATTCATATCCTCTATGCCGGATGGCAATGGACCTGTGGAATGTGGCCCTGAACCTCAACATTCAGCTACAGGCCTTATTCGTGCCAGGAAAAGAAAATATATTAGCAGACACATTAAGCAGAACTACCACGGATGCCCACGAATGGATGCTGCATCCGGACATCTTCAGAACCATTACAGAGAAATGGGGGCTACCAGAAATAGACCTGTTCGCATCCCCACACAACCACCAATTGAGAAAATTCTGCACAAGGACATACCACCCACTTGCTTGGAAGGTGGACTCCCTATCCTTCAGTTGGGAAAACCTAACAGCATATGCATTCCCACCTCTACCTTTGATGCACAAAGTGCTACTGAAGATCAAAGAAGAGCACCCAAGGATCATACTGATAGCTCCAGACTGGCCGAGGCAGCATTGGTACCCGCTTCTGAGAAGTATGTCTCGGACACAGGCATGGCCTCTACCTCTAGTTCCTCTGCTGCTAACACAGAACAACTTCAAGATCCTGCATCCAAACTTGAAAACACTGCAGCTAGCTGCTTGGAATCTTACATGAAACAAAATAACCCAGAACTATCTCAGAGGGTTAAAGACATTATCCTGGAGGCTCGCTGACCCTCCACAAGGAAGACTTACTCAGCAAAATGGAAAAGATACCTCACTTGGAGTGCAGCAAAAGGAGAAAATGTATCATTGGCAAACATAGCTAACATCCTGGAATATTTAGCAGAACTTTTCCACAATGGCCTGTCTTACTCCTCCTTCAGGATTCATGCATCAGCAATTTCAGCAGAATACAACATGGATCCTCCAGTCTTCTCTCATCCTCTACTCAGGCAGTTTCTGAGAGGAATTAAAAATGTAAAGCCTCCAAGGAAGCCACCTCTGCCTACATGGGACCTGAACTTTGTGCTGGAAAAGTTAACACTTCCCCCTTTTGAACCAGCAGCAACAGCAGAATTACAGTTCTTATCTTGGAAAACTGCTTTCCTGCTTGCAATCACTTCAGCAAGAAGGGTTTCTGAATTACAGGCATTAATGGCAGTACAGCCCTTCCTTATCTTCCATCAGGATAGAGTGTCCTTGAGAACTAACCCTACTTTTATGCCAAAGGTGGTCTCCAGGGTATCATTGAACCAAGCTATCCACCTACCAACATTCTTCCCCAACCCACAGAACAGGGGGGAAAGACTGCTGCACACCTTGGATGTACACAGACAATTGCGCTACTACCTGGACAGAACCAAGAGCAATAGAAAACTGACCAGCTTCTGGTAGCATATGCAGCAGGAATGGAAGGAAAAGCAATTTCAAAACAGACAATCTCAAAATGGATAGGAAATTGCATTAGATTTTGTTACTCCTTTCATGGGAAGACAACTCCAGAAAACATCAGACCTCACTCCACAAGGGCTACAGCCACTACTACAGCTTTCTTACGAGGAGTGGCTACCAAAGACATTTTAGAGGCTGCTACTTGGAGCTCCGTGCATACATTTGCCAAGCTTTATAATCTGCCTTTATACTCCAGATCCCGAGCAGGTTTTGCCTCTGCTGTTTTGCAAGGGATCTTAACTACACCATAATCTTCTTAGTGCCTCCTCCCCCAGTTTGGCTATGGTATTCTACCCATTTGTAAGGACTGCAGATGCATCCTTGAAGGACATAGTACAGTTTTGTACCTACCATAAATGTAGATGTCCGAGAGGAATGCATCTGCAGTCAGGATTACCCGCCCTCCTTCCCCTCTGTGGTACTCCTAGGGTATTTGCCCATCTTGTAGCTAGCTGGGGAATCTATTATGGTGTATTTGTTTGTATATATGTACATACATGTTTATTTGTTGTTTGCTCTCTACTATTTGGAATCATTTGCATTTATCCAAATTTAGCCTTCCTAGAGGGCACCTGGCATCTGGGGCAAGAAACACTGAGGAAAATGGCGTCGGCTGATGCCTTTATACCCAATCGACAGTAGCAGTGACGTCGGGTGAAGTGCGACATCAGCTGAGGCCAGACCCAGACTTTGGAATCCGGCCGACCGAAGGGCTGCCTGAGGCAGGACAACCCATTTGTTAGGACTGCAGATGCATTCCTCTCGGACATCTACATTTATGGTAGGTACAAAACTGTACTTTTCTACGACAGTTATTTTTTGAATTCTCAAATGTCAAGCTCCATATGTTGAAATTTTTATGATTGCCTCTTGTTAAAATATGAGGAACATTTTGGCATTCGTTCCTCTTGCAAGGAGAAATCTGTTGTGTAACTTTGTTTTTTCTCTCTCTCAAGTGACTGCAGACTGTTTTGAAATGTGCATATGATTATGTTGATGCCACCTCCAGGACTGCTGCCACTGAAACTGTTATGAAGAAGCTTGCCTGGCTGCGTTCTGTTGTAAATTCTTGTGAATCTTTATGCATAACAAACTAAAACACTTTAGTCCGTGTGGTCACAATGTCCATTTTAGGCACCTGATAATCTGTTAATGAAAACATTTGGATGTGAAAGTTGGTGTACTGATTTTAGGATTGAGCAAAGGTTTATGGATTTTGTGGGAACCTGGCTCTTAGTGAAAGACTATACAGTAAACATACTTCAGTTCTGTGTATAATGCAAAGGCCCAGGAGGAAATCTGAAGCAAATTAAATAATGTACCGTTACGTGTGAAGATATTTCTAGCATCTAGGGTATGCAATACGTGTGCTTTATAGGCTTTTGAAAGTTATTTCTTAGTAGTATACGTTAGTATTATCTTTGGCTGTTCTAACAACATTTGTTGGAATGACAGTAAACTTGAAATGTAATTTCTGTGTCTGGGTACCATTAGCATCTTCTCAACCCTGTCACTGTCATGCTTGAAGCTGTGTCAACTTCCAGTCTTTGCCTCTGTTTGAGCTGATACTTGCCACTGATCCCCCCGTCCAAATCCCATCATTTAAACCTATTTGCCCACCTGTTGAGCAGTCCCACCTTTATTTCTTCCTTTGCAGCATCTAATAAGCTATAAGAGTAGTCGCAATCCTTCCTTTAGACCATATTGTCCAAAACAGTCTGGTACCCAGTTAGGGGCCTGTGGCATACAGGTTAATGCATTGACTGTGATGCAGACAGCATAGGTTTGACTAGTGGCCCAGGCACACTAGAAGGACCATGGTAGGAAAACGTGCATAAATGATCAACACCAGCTGCTCCATCCTGGGGAGAGTGGGAGGAAGATGGTACGCTTGCTGCACCACTGAACTCAGCTGGAGTGTTAATGCAGCACAGGTAGCTGTTATGGGATGGGTGACTTGCCGTGTGTATAAGCTGAGTGATAATTCGGGAAGGGGGAAAGGTCTTCCCTTAGGAAGTCCTCTAGAGCAGTACCACTTGGTGTAGCCAGTAGTTACTGCTTGTCTAGGATCAGTTGTTAGGTAAGAACTACCCCTCCTGGTTAGAATCATGACCTACTTTCACATCCATATCTCATCTCATTGAGGAGTGAATCATCAGTAGGCCGTTGTCTTGACCATGGAATGAATGTGCATTGGGTCTGTCTCTCACTTGGATCTAGGAACAATGGTCCAGCTGTCATCTTACAAAGGGAAGAAAAGAGATGAGAGATTGTGAGGGTTGGTGGTGTGGGATAGCCATTTGTTGAAGCAAAAAAAACCTTTGTTTTAGTAGATTCCCTTCTGTGAGCATCTGCATGCTTAACTCGGCACCTTTCCTCATTCTTTTCCCCTCTTACCATTCTCCAACTGTGTGATGTTAGCCTTAGAATACTGGTATCCACATCCTGGCCTCCTCTGGCATGATGGAACTTTGTTTCTTCATCTGTCAACTAATGTACTCTTCAGGTCTAAAACCTACTCACCCCTCTGTTCCCAAAAGTTAATGAAACAATACTACTCTATAGGACCTTTCACTGCACAAGTAAAGATTTGGCTTTTCCTGGGGGCATCACATCCAGCTCAGTCCTGGCCTGCTTGCATGCAAGTCTGCACCCCAGACTACAAATGTATGTTCCTCAATTGGGTTTGGGCTGAGGCTGAAAGTTTCAAGTACTGCGTGTCAGGAGTGCTGCTGGCAGGTTATTTTAGCTTGGATGGTTATTACTACTGCATGTCTGATGTGCGGAGTTATAGGAATCTTGTATGAAGTTTTCCATCTTCAGTCATCAAGCTTATATCCATATCTACAAAATATTGAGGACTGATAGGATACTTAAAAGTGACAGATTGCTTCTTTATAGAATGCAGTCAGTTTAGATCTTGGGGCCTTCAGTTTTTTTTCCTTCTTCAGATGCCTCAAAGATCCTCTTTCATTTAGATTCTTTTCTGAGGAAGAAAGAAACTGGTCATTGAGTTTGAGTACCTCAAGCATGGAACAAAGCTGCGTTGTTCCCCTTCACAACCTGAGTTTACTTCATGGATAACACTGAGTAGCATGCTTGAGATAGTCTAACCAAACTACTTAAAAAAGTGGCTTAACTGTCCTGGTTGTTTCAACATGCGGAGCATCTTGGGTAACAGAAGAAATTATCAGTTACCTGTCCTTGGTAACAAGGATTGATCAAATCAGCGGTAGATATAAGATACTGGATTTAGTGGCAACCAATCCACCTGTGATTGCGTACCTGCAGGTAGCATCTTGCTTGACTCCATTAGTAACTGTGTGCGTCTCTGGAGAGCCAAACTTGCAGGAGAGTTCCAATGCGTATAATCATATCTAAACAAACTGTAGACCGCTTCATAGTTCATGCATGCACTTGGAAATCTTAACTAGTCACACATTACTGGTGCACATGACATTAAACAGGCACTTGTTTACTTGCAGGGATGCTTCTTGACTGTGTTGGACAGATATGCACTTGTAAGAAGCTTAGAGATTGAGACACTTATTTGTTTAGTAATCCTGGGAGCTCAAGGCGCTCTGGTCTTAGCAGAAAGTAAAGCCTGTTTTTTCTACTGCAGCGTTGGTGAGAAGTCCTTCCTAGTTATTTAGAAATCACTTCACAGTAAATGCAGTGGGTCCATCAGAATTCATAAAAGCAACTACTTCCAAGGCATTCAAAAGCATTTGTTTTCAGCAGTAAAGAATTATGGACAGAACTAAATACTGTATTAAAATGAGAACCTAGTTAGATTGAAAGGTCCAATTAAAGTGTCATCATTGACTTTGTCCCATTCATCCATATCTCTCAGTTGGACCTTGTACCAGATTCCCTAGTAATTTCTCTTGGCACTTTGTTTGCTTGCATATTGATCAAAAAGTCTATTTGATCTCTCTCTCCAAGTGTGAACTTTGAAACGCTATCAGTTTGGGTAAAATTCACTTACTAGATGCCACCAAAGAAGACCTTTGGAGAAAATAAGAGAAAATCAGCTTGAAAAGGAGAATAAAAAATGCTGGCTGTGAAGAATTGTGTAGCAGTCCATGTTTCAGCTTTGGTACAGGAGATGGTGTCCAGTTAATTCAGAGGAAGCCAAAAATCGGATGCACTTGTTTTTTTTTTTTAAACATGAAATACTGAAATAAAGTCAAATCAAATGCTTTAAAAGAGTAAACTTTGAGTAGCTTTTTATTCAAATGAAGTAGTAAAACTGCAAAATCAGAGTCTGAAATGAAAAAAGTCTGGGCATAATGAGGCTTCTGTATAAGAATTGCTTCAAAAATAATGTTAGAGCACACACACACAAAGCCTAAGATTTTCTGTTGTACCAGCGAAACTTTAAGGATCAGACTGCATTAATTTTATGACGGTACAAATGAGAAATTGGACTGGTGCTCTTCAGCAGAACTTATTTAAGAGAGCACATTGTATATGTGATCCAAATCTGGCCATGAGAAACAATCAGCACATATGAAGATGAAAAAAGATGCAGTCATACCTGCTGAAAAGCTTTCTCCTAAAAAAAAAATTGTGGCAGAAGGTGAAGGTTTTAAAAATGAATCTTTATGGGTAGTGATTATTCACTGCAGGACTTCTACTGTGACATTGAGCTGAGCAGTTCAGCATTCACTTGCTCCTATGTAGGAAAAAGAAAACCAAGTAAAAAAGGTCAGCAGGGAAACCAAAAACCAAATGTTATATTGATTAGGAAAACATCAGTTACAGGTATGACAACAAAGACTATTCATATCAAAAAAGAAAAAAAAAACTTCCAACCAGCCAAGAGAAAAAAAGGTGCAAAACGGCAACAATTGAAGAAAAAGCAGATAAAATGTACATAGAGGTAAGGAAAATAAGCAAGATGTTGACAGAGTATGTTAAAAAATGACAAAAGAATGGATGAAATGGCAACTGCACTATTAGTGCAATCTGGTGATATTGTTGTGCAATCAAAACAATGTAAGAGTGGAAGCAGTACAGGAAGATAGAAGTTACTGGAGATTAGACTGTAGAGAAACAGAATGGAAAATATGTGGTTTACAAATGAACCAGGGAATGCAGAAGGCACGGACTGTATGAAATTGGACAGAACTGTGTAAATGAACAAGGATTCCTGTAGAGGACATACTGCTGGGATAGGCCACGTTGAGTGTATACCTCTGCAGGTTCAGCTGTACACTTTCCTCAACCAGTTTAAGTTCAAACTTTTAATTACCCAAGGAGGAAAAATGTAAAAGAACTAAAATGGGGGTGAACTGAGTGTGTTTGCGGATCACATCTACTCACTGGGAACAAGGTCAAGGAAGGGTACTTTTCCGTTATCGGGGCAACACTTCTAACTTGCACGCAATGATCACCCACGTGCATACCTTATTTTATTCACTTGTTGACCGCCGGGTAAGTCCACGGGGCACAAGTACCACATTTTAGCAGTATTATAGCTTTTAGCCAGAAATATTCAGATTTCAACTTGATTGGTCTTCTGGAACGGTAGCTGTTTGTCAGTTATTGGGAATCATTATCAGTGTGTGTCTTCGTCTTTGGATAGAGACATCGAGCTTGTGTCTATGTTGCGCTCATCTGTCAACTTCTTAGCTTAAAAATATAATTTGGGGGGGGGGGCACATAAGTCATCCAAAATCGTGGATGATTTTTGTAAATATTTACTTTGAAAATTAGAATAACAGTTTTTGCATCAACACGCACTTTCTGAAGAGTATAAGAAGTATGAAACAGTACTGTTGAACAATCAATTAACTAAGCTTCACTGATTTTACCACAAAATGAATGTTTTACGAGGAACAGGGCAAAATCGGGGACAGGTGTGCTAGAACTTGCGCCCACTTCATCAACTGCCGGTAATGAGATATTTATGAAACAACCAACATGTTTACTTGTGCATGTTCGTCCCTCTCTATTTTGTGCTGCAATATAAGAAAAGCTTGCCCAGTTACAACAAACATATACATGCATATGTGTTGTTGTTTTGTACGGGCTGTTCACTGTGGGATATATCGACTTCCACCAAGCAGCTTACTATAACAAATAAAAAACGCTGTGTTTTTCTTTTCTACCCGGAAACAGATTTATTAATAGTTATACTGTGTATCTGGTTTTAGGCACTATCGAGTTTGTTGCTTTTAGGCAGAGCTGGTTGTGGTACATTGGTCTTTTTCATAAAAATTTTTCCATTTGTTGCACTCTTAGTACGCCGTGCGGGGGGAAGATAACACTTCACTGGTTAACAGTTAATATGTTCTCATTTACCAATAGAAATTGATATTTCCACACGACGTGTGTGCTAATTCTTTAAAAACTGGGTACGTGTTCTCATTAAGAAACATGGATGATCATTGCATGTGCGTTAGAAGTGTTGCCCCGATAACGGAAAAGTACCCAAAGAAGAAATAGTACATTCTGCACTTCAGACTGGGCGAAAGTTAAACATGAAATTGTTGTAGCCAGTGATACTGAAAGTTTTTTTTTTTTTCTTCAAACTACAGCAAAAAATCATTTTTATATCTGGAAACTTCAATGCTTGAGCTACAACAATACACCCAGACACAACAAGAAGGGAAGAAATTTGGAGAAGGTCAACAGAAGCTGGGCAAAAGACAATAAAAGGGACAAAACCAGTAGGGAGATGGCCATTGAAACCATTCCTGGTGTTTCAGGAAAATGCAAGATGACAAGAAATGGAGAGGCAGTCAAGGAAGATCTGCAATGCACTGGCAAAAAAACAGCAAGGAAGCCAGGTGCAGAACCTATTCCAAGATTAAATACAAGGAATGGAAGAACAGGGAGAACACTAAGTCCATTCAGAGAGAGAGAGAAAAATGTCAATAGGGATAAAAGTAGAATAGAGATGGGACATGTTTTTACTTTACTGCCTGTTTTGATGCTAAAAAGATGCAGCAATTATAAACTTGAACAAAATCTGAATACAGGCAAGAAGTGCTTCCAAAGAAAGAGGACATGTTTGTGATTTATGTCAGTGTTTACTTTAAAATATGTAATGTACATTCATTTTGCTATTACACTGCAAATGGAAATAGTTCATCAGTTTAGACAAAGCAAAATCATTTTAAGGTGATACCATTTTTATATATTAAAGGGTTATTAAGTTAAATTTTTAGAGAGAAGATATTGCAGTAGGCTGTGTAGAGAGGGATTAATGAAAACTTAAAATCATGAGGATAAAACATAAGCAAATAATACTGAAGCAATAGTAGATTACTCTGTCATACAAGTTGGTAAGTTGGTCCTTTCTGTCTGTCACTCACTCTGTCCCTGGTCTTATTTCCTATACAAAAATGGGAATAGATGAATGACCAAGATTTAATAATGAAGGGTTTAGGCAGATAAAATGCAAAGGCATGCAGAGCCCGTGCTCATTGCCACCATATTGGACTTAGGCTCACCTTCTTTTTGTACTTTGGTGTCCTAAGACAGAAGTTTGGAGGGGAAATAAAAGTAGAAAGACAGTTGGTAGGGAAGAGGGATAGTCAAAAGAAAGCCAATAAGAAATAAGCCAGTACGATAATGGGTTACCTGGAAAGTGAGAGGATTGTTAAAGATGAGGTAAGGGAGGGGAGTATATTGCTTCAGAAAAAAATATATATCATAGATCTTAAGAAAAGGTAAGACATGTGAGTAGAAAATGTCATATCCTAATGAGAGGAAATGCAAAGAGGAGGAGTCAGAATTAAAGGGAAGTGCTAATTGCAGAAATTATACAATGCTGATTAGAAGGGAATATTTTAAGTGAAAAAGTATGATTATGAAGTGTGGAGAAGTTAGAGAGAAATCACCGGGGAAGGAAAATGAGACAGGATGACTGGACAATAAGGGATACTAACCAGAAAAGAACAATTGAGAGAAGTAACAGATGGCTGATGGAGGGAGAGTAAGAAAAGAGAATATAAAAAGAAGTGAGGTTTGGTTAATGACAAATGAGGGCAAAGCTGAGAGGGGAGTACAGATGTTGTCATAAATCAGCTTTGGCTCACAAAAACTGAAGGAAGAAAGGCAATGAGACAAGCTCAGAATTATATGTATATAATTAAAGTAAGTATTAGAAAATAATTTTTAGACTTTTAAAAGCTGAAGAAAGAAAAGGCAAGAAGGCTGTTCTCAAAAGTTATCAGGACACATGCTGAATTAAGATGGGCAAGAAAACAGTACAAGAGGAATGGGTATAACTATTCCTGGCTCCACAAAGTGTACTCTTCAATTTTTCCCTTGGAACTAGACAAACTTTCAACTTAAGCACTCAAACCATTCACTTCTCATCCTGGCACTTGCTCAAAACTCACAGCAAGCTCTAATAAACCTTAGCACTAGACCCCCCTATACTGTAGAGAAGGACAAGGCTCTCTATTCGACCTTACCAGCCAATCAATAAAACAGTTCACTGTACCTATCCAGGCATGTCCAAAGGGCAGTTTCAGGTGTACTCTCTGGTCCAACTGGTGAATCTGGACATTTTGAGGTAATGTTACAATTGCCTCATGTACACAGACAACCCTCTCCTCCTTCCACCAAACACTAATACATAGTGAAAGATGCAATTATACAGCCAAACTGGAGGCTAAGCTCTCTCAACCCAAGACTGGACCAGGCAGTCAAGAGGAGAAGGGAATTACTTGCATCACACTACCAGTCTCACATAGACCTATGAAACCAGCACCGGCAAAAAACACACACAAATACATGAAAACATACTCGGAGGCTCTAAATAAAAATCTGCAAAAGCAACAGAGACCTCCAAAGCAGACATCCAAGCAACCTCCACCCCCCAACACCAACCAGTGTGCCACGCAGTCACAGCCCTTAAGGAAAAATAACATACCCAACACACTAGTAATAGGTGACTCTATAGTCAGGCACACTGACGTCCCACTCACTAGGCTGAACGAGGAGAAGGTTACTGTTAGCTGCCTGTCAGGGGCCAGGATCCACCACATAACACAAGCACTCAGGTCACTCCAGAACAAGTACAAATATGACTCTGTCATTGTCCATGTTGGTGTGAATGACCTGAGCCGTACCTCCCTGGACTACATGAAAAGAGACATGGAGGAGCTCTCTGATCTCGTAGCCCAGGCCGGTATGACCCTGAGTAGCATCCTGCCCTCACTAAGAATGATACCGAGGTATAGAGAGAAAAATTATCAATTTTAACAATTGGCTAAGCTTCTGGTGTCATTCAAAGGGGATCCAGTGTCTGTCAGTCTGGGACGACATGCTCGAGAAGCCACAGTGCTTTGCTAGAGATGGCTTGCACCTGTCACCCTTAGGCTTTCGAATACTGGCCAAGGCTCTTGCCACCCCCATAGTGCCATTTTTAGGCAAGGCTCAAAAGACAAACCCACTGCCGTAAATAGCACAAGTAACAAAAAACTGAGGGTAATGCTACTCAATACCAGAAGTCTAAACCTCAAAATGCACGCACTCGAGGCACTCCTCAGTATGGAGAAAATCGATATATGTGCAGTAACAGAAACCTGGTTTAAGGCTCCAGAGAGCACCCCAGCACTACCAGGCTGCAACTCATACCATACATTTCAGCCACAAAACCCAGACCGAAATACAAAAGGCGGGGGATTATCCATATTCATCAGGGATACCCACACCTCCAGGTTAGTGGCACAGCACGATGCTTCAGAGATCATCCACGTGCAACTAACAACAGGCAAAACTGCTATTCAAATTATAGCTTACTACAGATCACCCACCATGTCCCAGGACCCCCACTCCGCATTCCTGGAAACACTGAGAAACATAAAGGTCCTACCAAACACCCTGATATTGGGTGATTTCAATTGCTCAAACATTAACTGGGAGAACTACTCAAGTACAAACTCCCTTGCCCAACATTTATTTATTTATATTTATTTATTGACATTTGTTAACCGGGTTTGTCCAGCTGGGCTTGTGGCCCATTTTCAGTGGAGACCCAAGGAGAAAAGCTCCAGTAATACATTTTAAAACAAGTACAACTTTAAACAATATTGATATAACAGCAGTTATAGCAAAACAATTCACATATGTTGGGATACATGCATAAAGTTAAAGTTGCATTAAAAAGGAGCGAAGTAACAATTTTACATTGATATAGTTCAATAGGTTAACAATGAACATTTTTTGTTTGTATAAAATTGTGCAAATGCATAGTAGACACATTGGAGAGAGAGGTGTAATGAGGTACTAAGTATGGTCCTTTTGAGGGTACATAAAGGGAAGGAAGACTAGGTGGGGTCATGGCAAGGGCAGGTTCTGGAATTTCCTTGAATTTATAAACTTAAAAGCCTTGGATCCAACTGGTCAATACTCCCACCAGAGGTGACAACATATTGGACCTGGTCATCACCAACATGAGCGACCGGTGTTTCACACTGGACGTCAACCCCTCGTTGGTTAGATCTGACTGTAAACTAATCACTCTGGATATCCACATTCCATCACCACCCCCGGTCAAATAAACCACCATGAAAAACTTTTCAAAAGCAAACTTCATGTTACTTAAGACCAAGGTGGGAAGTTTCAAAGCCCTCATGCTAAAGGATAACACTGTTCAAGCTGCAAAATCTTTTACTAATGCACTCTACGGGCACCTACAAGAATGCATGGATCATGCTATCCCAAACAAAACCAAGACTCACTCCTCCAAGAAAAGGAAACCAGTCTGGCGGACCCCTGCCATAAACAAGCTGTACAATAGAAGGAGGAAACTAGTACAGAAAAGAGTAAAATCCCAAGAAGGGAAGGCATCCCTGATCAGTATCAGCAAGAATCTACGTTCCCTCATAAAATCATCCAAGGCTAGCTTCGAAAGAAAAGTTGCCAAGGACTCAAGATAACCACAAGGCATTTTTTAGTTATGTCAAGAATCTAATTGGCAATTCCCAGATCTGCTTGGAGTTAGTGCAGAATGGCACAAAATACACCAAACTGACCGATATAGCCAACATCCTGGCAGACAGGTTCTTTGCAAACTTCACCCCCAAAAGGGCCCATAACTGTACCAAAAGAATGTATTGCCCCTGAAATCAGACACTCAGGTTAAAACAGCCCTCTCCAAAGCCAAAAACACAGAATCAATGGGACAGGACGGTATCCCAGGCTGCGTCCTACACAAGCTCAAAGATGAACTAACCCCTCACCTAAACACATTGTTTAAACTCAGCCTCTTCACAGGCTGTGTGCCCACAGAGTGAGTGGCGCACAGCAACGGTTATTCCGCTCCACAAAGGTGGAGCCACAACAGACCCTGGGAACTATCGCCTTATAAGTCTGACTAGCTTGGTCTGCAAAGCTATAGAGCGCATCATCCTGGATCTCATTAACAGAGACATTGGGAACCTCCAAACACTGGATCCTACCCAATTCGGCTTTAAGGGCAGATCATGCCTCCTAAACCTGGTGGACTTATTTGAGACGGTTACCTAGGCTATAGACTATGGAAAGGTGGTCCACACAGCCTATCTAGACCTCGCAAAGGCCTTCGACACCATTCCCCACTCAGGTATTATAGACAACCTCACCAGCCTGAACATAAACCCCTACGTCACAAGATGGGTTGCCAACTGTCTCATGGACAGAATCCACATGGTAAGAGTTGCGGGAGCTAGGTCTGACTCTAAACCAGTTACAAGTGGCATTCCCCAGGGCTCAGTCCTAGGACCCCTCCTGTTCGGCATATACTTCTCAGAGGTACAGGCAAGCACGGGAGGACTATGGCTGACAAAGTTTGCAGACGACTGCAAACTAGGGCCTATAATTGACTCTGGCTGACGCAGACATCCTCCAAAAGGGTCTCACTGAGACAGATTCCTGTTGTCAAAACCATGGCCTCAAGCTAAATGCCAAAAAGTGCATAGTCATCCCATTTGGAAAAAAAATACACACAAACTATCACATAGGTGGTAGCCCCCTAAATACAGAAGACGTAATAAGGGATCTGGGAACCCAAGTAGATGGTAACCTCTCCTTTAATCACATTGCCAAAGTGGTTAGAAAATCCTTTTGTGTGACCCACCTAATTACAAAAGGGTTTGCATCCAGATCGAAAGAGGTCATTGGGCCCCCTCTATGCATCACTCGAGACCCCATTTGGGGTGTACCTTACAAGACACCTGCAGCAACTGGAAAGACCACAGAAGTACCTTACAAGACACCTGCAGCAACTGGAAAGACCACAGAAGTACCTCACCAAAGAGGATCATCGGCCTCAAGCAGATGCCCTATGCAGCTCGACTGAAGAAACTCCAGCTGTACTCTGTTGCATACTGCCTACTCAGAGGTTATCTCTGCCTGACATACAAGAACATGTCCTACCCAGAATTGATGGACATGCTCCACCTAAAGAAAACCATATCCCATCAAGCCACATGCTCCAGGGATCTAAACCTCACCACAACAATAGGATGTGTTGGAGGGATAGATTCCTGTCCCAGAGACTTCCCATGCTCTGGAACAAGATTCCAATCTACATTAAGCAGAGCTCCTCACTAACACTCTTCAAGAGAAACCCTGACGAGTGGATGGGAAACAGAAAGTTTACCTCAGGGATCACTTCAATGGCTCTGCTGGACAAAGGCACAGTGAACTAATCTAAGGGGGGAGCAAAAGCCAACACATTCTGGCTAGGCTTATAAATGCCTTCGGGCAGATAGCCTAGTACCTACCTATGAACCCAAGACCTACCTATGAACCCAAGACAAAAAAAATGGAGGTTGCATGCCACTGAAATTCTTAACTCATTCACTCCAATGGAGCTCAGGAAGTTTGTACTGCAACTTCCAGTGAGTGGTGCCTAAGCCTTTTGACAGAATCAAATTATGTCCTCACATTTCAATCAAATGTACATATCTCTGTAACCATAGGGGTTATGAAAGAAGTTTTAAATTGCAAACTCTTCAGCATAAACTATTTTTTGTAGTGGTAGTATTCTTTAGATTCTAGGTCTTAAACCAAATTTTATAAGTCACACTAAACATAATAACGATTACATTTGTAATATTTTGTGAACAACTTGCATCTCAGCAACCACTCAAGTTACATGCATATACTGTCAGCAGCATTTTATTCATCTAGACTAGAACTTTCATACGAGGCTAAGGAGTTCTGTCTGTTACTTGGCTGTTGAAATATTTAGAAAAATGTGAAAATTACATCTATGTAAATTAATATAATGAAAACAATAGTTAATATTGGTTTACCTCCACTAGACAGAGTTCAAATATTAATGGAATTGACTTTGCTATTGTGTAAGCTTTAAGATGAAATATTTTAAAACTTTTTTACATAGCATGGTTTCGTAATTATTGATGCAAATATGAACAAGCAGTATTTGACACTTGTAGGCGTCAGTGGGAGTTAACTGCAGATGCACTTGGAGGTGTCCCTTGGATGTCTTGAGTTAAGCTGGAATGTAAATGTCCTCACAGAGAGATCAAATGTAAATAAAATCCTAGCGTATATTAGACAGTTTTGGGACACAGTAATGTTACAAGAAATGTGTCTTGGAAAGGAGGAATATGAGGGATTAATACGTTTTTGGGTAGGAGAAGGGGAAGGGCACCCATTGCTTTAGAGATAAAGAAGGTAGATGGAAAAGGAAGATATCTGTTGTTGCAAGGTTATTAGAAGGAGAAAGGATAGTGAGAGGCAAAATTTATATCCCACCAAAATAAATAACGGAGAACTAGATCCTGTTGGAAGTGGTTGAATATCAACAAGGAATGATGATAGCAGGGGATTGGAATTTGGGTATAGAAAGAGGCAATGTTTTTCATGGACAATGAGCCAGAGTAGTTGCACCGAAGGGAATATTAGATAGCTACACAAGTGTATGGTCTGAAAGATATAACCGAAATAGCAGGAATAGACAAAAAGATATATATTAATATAAAATGAAATTCGACTAGATAGGATGTATTTAACAAAACATTATCCAATCATGCACCATGTAGTATGGAGGTGAGATAACCTGAAAGGTGACTAAGTGAGCAACATTGGAGATTCACAGTGGGTTGGTTAAAACCAAAGGAAAAAAGGGGGGAGTTAGCAAAACAGACCAGTGATCAAAACAAAAAAAGGCAGAAACCCCTGATAAAGATAGTTGCAGAAGATGAAGGAATTCAAGTGGAATACTGTAGAGGAAAAACAAAAGGAGAGCGAGGGAATGTTTCGAACAATTTCACTTGGATATAATGGGAGGATTGCAAAGCTGGAAGTGTAATATAGTGGAAAATGAGAAGGAGGAACTTGGGAATTTAGAAGAAAAATAATTGGACAAATATCTAGGAGAAATTGTGGAAAGAAGAGTGCAGTTAAAGATGCAGTATTTTGATTCTAAACCTGTAAGCTATAACAATAATAGAAATATTTATAAAATAACAGCTAAAAGGAAGGGAATAAATGAAGATCACAAGAAATTGGAGTAAGTCTTCTGGGTATACTATGGAAAATTGTATAAAAAGCAAGATGAAAGGAGAAATTGACTAGAAATATTAAGGGAGTTTGCGATGGTTGGAAATAACATATAAGGAGAGGGAGAAAAACTGATGTGTCCAATAGCAAGAAAACAGATAGAGGAACAGGTGAAAAGAAAAAAATTAGGCAGCAGGGAAATCATCAGGAAGATAAGGGTTATCAGTAGAATTATGGAAGGAAAATAGACAACATATCCCAATACTGGGAAACATTTTAATGTAGTATTGAAACAAAGGCAAATTCCATCAACATGGAAAAAACTGTTTTGTAAGTAGTATCTAAGAGAGGGCAAAGACCTAAACAACCCAAATAATTTCAGTATTAAATCATGACTATAAGGTATTTCCTGCAATGTTATTTGATAGGCTGACTGGTATACTGCTACAATTAATACATTTGGATCATTGTGGGTTTGTGAAGGGGAGGCAGACATTTGGTAATTCAGTAAAAAAAAAAAAACAGTACAGTCAGAGTAACACACAGGAAGAAACCACTGGTACTGTGAGGCTTTTGATGTAGAGAAAGCATGTGACAGAACTCCTTAGCCTCGTATGAAAGTTCTAGTCTAGATGAATAAAATGCTGCTGACAGTATGCATGTAACTTGAGTGGTTGCTGAGATGCAAGTTGTTCACAAAATATTACAAATGTAATAGTACATTGGAAGTACTTGTGGGAGGTATAGGGAAAATACGATTTCTTCAAGAATTCATATTCTTATTGCTTGAGCTATATGAAAGATCTAAAGTAGTAATGAAAGTAAATGGTACACCAGAGTTTAAATTAGGAAGAACAAGAAGACTGGGTGCCCCCTATCCCCCCTTATTGTTCATACTGTACTTGGAAGGGTTATCCCAAAGAATAAGGCAAAGAGAAGTAAAGGGATGGAAATGAAGGTGGAGAAGATAGCTATGTTTGCAAATTATATAATAATAATATACCTAGCAAATTCAAACAAGGATGTAGGAGGACTTTTTGAGATATTAAGACTGTTTCAAAAGTATCAGGATAAAAACACCGCTGAGGACAGCTGTAAAACAAGTTGCTAAGAGAATATCCAAGCGTAATGTGGGCCACTGTAAATTTAAAATACCTTGATGTAAGGATCACTAGAAAGTCAGAAGACTCAACAAAAGAAAACTGGAGTCAGTTAAAGGAAAAAGTGTTGATGACATGGAGGTGGAAAGTAACCCAGCTGATTTACATCAGGGAATACAAACCATTAAAATGCCTATTCTATTCATTACTTAGGGAAGGCATTCGTGTATGACCCAGGGGAGGTCCACTAAATTACATTACAGAAACTCATAATGAGATGTATCTGGAGCAAGAAGTCTAGAGGAGATTGCTGAGAAATGGTAAGACCAGTCAAAGGGGAGTGGAGGTTGGCAGTCCCATATTTTAGAGAATATTTCAAAGCTACCCAAATAAGATTTTATGCATTATCTCCAGAATGAGGGATATAAAGCTGGATGTAAAATTAATGAATTTGGAACAAGAAGGGAATAGTTAAAAGGAGTAAGAAATTGAATTTATAGTTACAAATAGTGGGTCACATTTGGGTTGCACAGCTAAGCTTCTATATATATCATTATGAGTTTCTGTAATGTCATTTAGTGGACCTCCCCTGGGTAATATGCGAATGTCTTCCCTAAGTAATGAATAGAGTAGGCATTTTAATAGTCTGTAGCCCTAGATTTTAGTGTAGTACACACTTGTGAACGAGGAAACGCTATAGAACAAGGTAACAGTTAGTTGAGGGTGATGTATTAATAAGAGAAGTCAAATGAGAAAGAGGAGTTGGTAGGGTGGGGTTTTGAGCTGTGGTCATTTAGACTGGAGAAACAGAAATTTGCAGTTGACATAAGTGTAATTAATAAATAAATGATAGGTAAAGGGGAAAAAAAGGATATACTACTGGGACCATATAGGAGAAAGAGACAGAAGGATAAGTTGGCAAGAATTGGAACAGGAATATAAGCCCAGTCAAAGGGAATAGTTATCTATTTAGTTTGTTTGCCCTGCTAGTACACTGGTCACAGTAGACCTTTTGTAGGCACAACCAGCAAATATAAATCTAAAATATCAAGGGATATCTTTGTAATATTGAAAAAAACAAGACAATGAAATGGAAGAAAGATATAAAAAACACAATTAGGATTATTAATAGGCACAAGAACAAGAAGCTAACTTAATAAGCAGACTTTGTAAAGAACTACTACTGACTTGAATAACAAGGGGGAATAAACTTGGAGAAGGACAAGAGGTCATGGATACAGACGTATCAGAAGAAATTTTGAGACAAATTTGTTTAGCCAAGAGAAGAGCATCTAAATCTCAGAAATCCAGAATGTTTGCATGGCAACACCTGCATAAGTATTTTTACATCCCCAGAAGTGTTTATGTGGGTAAATCAAATGCACAGGAGATATGGGCAACAAAAGGATGGAAGCAAAATAGATTACAAATATTCCATAAAAAATTAAAGAAACTGATTGGAAAAGTAGTGAAGTATGAATGGAAATGGCAGGAAATTGATTTTTCATGGAATTGGGCAGGTCAGCTGAAGAAGAATGTGTATGTTAGGGTTGTAATAATGTTGGTAGTTATAACTGTTAAAAATATTTAACAGTGAAGTGGAGAACAGTACAAGGACCAACAATAGAAGAGACTATAAAATTAAATGAATGGTATAAGAGAAAGACTACAGGCAGGAGAGATGAGCAAGAAATATGAAAGGAAGTGGAAATATTAGGTCATTTTCAACGAGAAGATAGGACTCTAAATGAAAGGAAAGTGAGAAGAAGGGAGAGCGAGGGTTTAAACGAATAAAAGAATTTAGCACCATATTGATATCTAAAAGAAAAAGTTGTAGTATGTAAAGGGATTTGTAACCACTAGTGTTGGGTTGAGCCCGCTGTTTAAAAGCAAGACATACAGTAATGTTACAATGTTAAAAATGAGAAATTAAGGGTAGACTGGTAGGAAAAAATAAAAGGTGCACCACACATGAGGACTGCACCATCAATAGAAGATCTTCTACTACTACTACTACTAATAAAAAAAAATAAAGCAGTTAAAAAAAAAAAAGTAAAAAATGAGTGTGTGCCGTATGCCAGCCCGAAGAGGAGCAAGTTTGTCCCAGCAGTTGGGGAATATCGAGAGGCAGGTATAAAATTCAAGCTGCAGTATGCAACTTTCTTTACAATTTTTTTTCTTTTTATGGGAGGGTCAAAGACATTTCTGGAGACAAAACATTTATTTTATTTATTTGCAGTTTGATTACCGGGGAAGTCCACTGGGCCGACTTGACCCATTTTCAGTGGAGGCCCAGGGAGAAAAGCTCCAAGATGCATTATACAATTTAGAAACAACTGATGGTTAATATTAAAGATAATATTATGCATAATGGTTACTCATAAATGCATTTAATATCATGCATAGTTAACAAATTCATTAAGCTTGAAGGTAGGGGATCATACAGTTTCATTTGAGGGAAACAGATGTGTTAGGTGTGGAAACAGTTTACATACAAACCTTTTATGAAAATGTAAATAAGCTTTACATACACACATCAGCAGTATAATGCTATTTACAAGGTTGGGCTGTGTGAGGGTAGCTGTAGGAGTTAAGAGCTTAGAGAGAATCTATAGAAATTGTTGAGAGCTTAGATAGGCCCATATGAAGACTTAGATAGGCCCATATGAAGATGACTATGAGAGTTGTAGAGCTTGGGAACCCAGAGAGAGAGAATCCCCTTGGATTAGGTTGGGTAAAGGCAGGTACATTTCCATTTAGTGGACAGGTAGTTTGGTTTTGAAGTTTTCTGAGTTTGGTATGGTTCTTAGTGTGGAGGGAAGGGAATTCCATTTTTTGCTAAGTGAGAAAGATGGGAGAAGTTGGCCAGCAGGACGTTTAGGTTTACGGACAGTAATTAAGTTCTGATTTTCAGATCTGAGAGCTCTGTTGGGTGTACATGCTTTGGAGGAAAGTAAGTTTATCCAGCAGAATGAGCCAGCCTGCATAAAGGGGCTCAGCTTCTCATTGTTTTGACAGTAACAAAGCCCATACTGAGACTTTGCTAGTGAAACATTTTCCATTGAACAAAAGAAAATGCTTGAGTAACAACACAGGAGATGATTAGGGGAAACAGGAGTATGTTGGACTTGAACCAGAGACTGATGTTGGAGATGTTCAGGAAGAGGACTAGCAATATTGTGAAATAAATGAATAAACTGGAGTCTGTAAAACATCAGTCCCATCAGATACAAGATTAGATGTGAAGTTTAGCTTTTCAAAGAGTGGTTGAGAAAGACTCAAATTTTGTTGACTGTTATACTGGTTGGTGAATTGTAAAGGTTACACCCCTCTGTTTTTAATGTTCAGATGGACAGTAGAAGTAACTAAGTACATATTTTTTGTTTAAAAAATTCAATATGAATTGCATGTTTTATTGTAAAGCATTGGGCAGGAGTATTTTTGATACCTGCGGTGGTGGTGCTGCGGTAGCTTTGTCCCCTCACAGTAAGACGCTGTCTCGTTCGATTCTCAGCTAGAGCGTCTTCCGCGTGGAGACATGCGTGAATGGGCGTACCTTCATTGAAGGTTGTGCGTTAGGCCTGGCAAGCCGGTACATAAAAATCAACTGCCAATCATTAGCGGACCGGAGTTTAGCTGTGGCGACCCCTAACCGGGAAAAGCTGAAAGAAACAAACAAACTGGGCAGGAGTATTTTAATTATGAGATGGAAGAGTCTCATCCATGACTGCTGTATGTCTTAAAAAGATATTAAAGCAATAAAGTACTTTTTTGTTGTAAAGCTGTCCAGGCTTTATACAGTAAACTTTCAGTTAACCGGAACTCAAGCAACCAGAAAAAAAAATCGAAATGTTGTTTTCATGTTGCACTTTTGTCCCCCCCCCCCCCTACACACACACACACACACAAACCTACCTTATGTTTTTAGACTTTCAAAAAGGAAGATAGGAATAAATTCCCTCTCTTCCCAACCTAAGAGCAAGTCAAACCAAACAAGTAGTATAGAGTGTGATGCCCGTGCCCTGGCTCAGCAATCAAGGAGCCTCAATCCTCACCACTAACACCAGTGAGGGGCATCTTGTGTAGGAGGAAAGGATAACAAATACACACAGTAAAGTGCAATTTCCCTTAAGAGCACACAGAGATCACAGTCAGTCTGAGGTTGCTCGCTCCCTTGCTCTCCAGGTCCCCAATAAGACTCCCCACTGGTACAGCTATATGGTCCAGATCGCAGCCTAGTGGGCAAGCTAAAACCTCCAGCACTGTTACATTTTTTTCAGTTCCACATGTAACCCTATTTTTACCATTTAAGACAACAAGCCTGTGGTTTACATTTAATATCTGCTCCATGTCCCTACCCAAGTAACACACACACAAACACACACACACACACACACACACACACACACACACACACACACACACACACACACACACACACACACACATTTTGAGAAGAGTTTATACAACCACAAAGACACTCCTGGGGAATGCTGGCACAGGTTCTCCAGCTGTGCCCCTTTTTCCCAGACTATACAGTAGTACCAGCTGCCACCACCCACTAATATTTATCAGCTACTCAAAGGCTCTTAAAAGGGTGTCCAGTTATTAGTGTGCAATATTATTATCCAATGCAATATTATCCAATTGGCAGTATAGCCCAGGGCTAAAGCTATTGAAGTGGCCTTGTACAATTTTACCAACGCCATGCAAGTACTCTAAAGAGCTTAAATTATCTCTACAAAAACAGCCACAGTTGAAAGGGTTTAAAAATATTTAATAACAAATAGTCAAAACACAAGACAGTACTTTTTACTACATGGTGCTAGTCAAGAGTTCAGAGATAGAAATAATTCAGTAGTACAGTTATGACATGACAGAAGAACATAGTCTAATCTTTCTAGTTTCTAGCTATTTATAAGAGAAAACACACGTCTAAGATAAACTTGCATATAGAGCAAGACAGTGCTGATGAGTTGGATGGTCAAGACAAAAATGCTTAATGCTCTCTGATTCTCTGTTTAAATTGATATTACAGTCCTGATTCACATTACGTCATTCTTCACACTTTCCTGGGGTTTCAAGGCTAGCAGACTGCATTCTTTAGTAAGCTCACACCAGGTCAGGAAACAAAGCCATTGAGGACATTTATGCATGCAAATTCTGGCCATTAACTCTGGCCTTAAAACAATAGCAAGAATTCCTTCATCTAGACCGGCCGGAGCCGTGTTTACATCAAAGGGTCACAACATGCCTTACTTGGTCAGAGTGCACTGTTTTTACAATTTTTTCAGTTCCACATATAACACTATTTTTGCCATTTAAGACAATAACCCTGTGGTTTACATTAATATTTACAGATGACAGAATTATCTCCAAAATTCTGTCTGGCTAGGCTGACAGCCTTCATCTATCTTCACGCAGTCTTCACTTACCACCCCCCCCCCCCCGGAGAACTCGAGCTAGTTTTTCAAGTGACCCTTGCAAAACGCTGCTCGAGTGAGTTAGGTCTGTCTGAGTATACCTTACCCCATGCCCTGTCTTGAGAGCCCATCTGGATTGGCATTGCTAGTCCCACTGCAGTGCTGCACGGACATATATGCTTGCAACCCCAGGCTCCATCTTAGCAACTTGGCATTTTGCTGGCTGGTTCTGTTTAACCATGTTAGGAGGTTGTGATCTGTCATAGCAGTGAATTTCCTTCCATACAGATGAGGCTGAAGTTTCTGTAGTGCCCATATGGCTAGACATTCCTTTTCTACAGCTGCATAGCATTCCTCCCTGGGTCGGAGCCTACGACTGAGATAAACCACTGGATGCTCTTCACCCTCTGAAGAAATCTGGCTAAGTATGGCCCCCACCCCATGGTTTGAAGCATCCACCTAGACAACAAATTATTTGCTGTAATCTGGACTGGCTAACACATGGGGTCCTCCCAAAGCTTCTTTAAGCTTCTGGAATGCCTGCTCACATGCTGGGGTCCACACTACCTTATCTGGCCTGTTCTTCCTTGTCAGATCTGTGAGGGGAACAGCTATGGTACTATAACTGGGGAAAAACTTTCTGTAGTACCCTGCTGTCCCTAAAAATGCCCTCACCTGCTTTTTAGTAACAGGTGCAGGCCATGCCTGAATGGCTTCCTCTTTGGCAGGTTCTGGCCTTATCTTAGGTTCATAGGTTCATAGGTTTATACTAGGCTATCTGCCCTAAGGCATTTATAAGCCTAGCCCAAATTATTGTGGCTTACGCCACCCCTTATATGAAAAAATACTGTGCCCATTAGTTTGTTGTGCCTCTGTCCAGCAGTGACCCAGAGATGATTCCCGGGGTAAACCTACGATCTCCCATCCACAGGTCTAGATTTCTCTTGAACAGAGTCAGCGAGGTGCTCTGCCTCACATGGACCGGGATTTTATTCCACAGCATAGGGAGTCTCTGAGTGATAAATCTATCCCTCCAGCACATCCTATTTATATCCGTGCTAAGGTTTAAGTCGCTTGCTCTAGTGGTTTTGGTGGATTTGGATTTTTGAGGTGGAGCATGTCCATTAATTCCGGGTTGGACATGGCCTTGTATGTCAGGCACATGTCACCTCTGAGCAGACGGTATGCGACTGAATAGAGCTGGAGTTTCTTCAATCTGGCAGCATATGACAGATTTTGGAGTCCCTTTATCCTTTTGGTGAGGAACTTTTGGGGTCTCTCCAATTGCTGCAGATGTCGGGTGAGATACATCCCGAATGGGGCATTGTACTCGATCATTGGTCTGATAAGTGAAGAGTACAGGGGAACAATGACCTCACTAGATCTGGATGTGAATCCCTTCATGATCAGGTGGGCAATGTAGAAGGTCTTTCTAACCACTTTAGCAATGTGAGTGTCAAAAGAAAGGCCACTGTCAACCTGGGTCCCCAGGTCCCTGATAACCTCTTCTGTGCTTAGTGGATTGCCACCTATATGGTAGCTTGGGGTTACCTTGTTTTTCCCGAAGGGTATGACTATACATTTTTGGCGTTTAACTTCAGGCCATGGCTCTGGCACCAGCTATCTGTTTCCGTGAGTCCCTTCTGAAGGATATCAGTGTCCGATGCACTTTCCACTATGGCGCCCAGTTTGCAGTCATCTGCAAACTTTGTCAGCCAAAGTCCTCCCATGTTGGCCTGTACTTCTGAGAAGTAGATGCCAAACAATAGGGGCCAAGGACCGAGCCCTGTGGGACACCACTTGTGACCGGCTTGGAGTCTGACACAGCGCCAGCAACTCTAACCCTGTGGGTTCTGTCCTTAAGCCAGTTTGCAACCCATCTTGTGACATATGGGTTTACATTTAAGCTGGTAGTTTTTCTACAATACCCGAGTGGGGTATTGTGTCGAAAGCCTTTGCAAGGTCAAGGTAGGCTGTATGGACTGCCTTTCCCTCATCAATGGCCTTGGTGACTATTTCAAGAAGTCGACCAAGTTCAAAAGGCATGATCTTCCCTTGACAAAGCCAAACTGGGTCGGGTCCAATGTCTGCAAGTCCCCTATATCTTTGTTTATGAGCTCCATTATGATCCTCTCCATAGCTTTGCAGACTAGACTTGTTAAGCTTATGGGGCGGTAATTACCAGGGTCCGTAGAGGCCACCTTTGTGGAGTGGGACCACAGTTGCCGTCACGCCACTCCTTGGGCACGTATCCTGTGGTAAGGCTGAGATTAAACAGCTGCCTTATGTGCGGGTTTAATTCCTCATTTAGCTCGTGTAGCACACAGCCGGGGACACCATCCGGTCCCATTGATGCTGTGTTTTTAGCTTTAGAGAGAGCAGCTTTCACCTGCGCATTTGAGATGTCCGGGAGGCTACACTCGGCTGGGATAGTTATCTCTCCTTTAGGGGAGAGGGGTGAAGTTTGCACTGAACCTGTCTGCCAGTATGTTGGCAATGTCTGTGGGTTCAGTGATTTTTGTATCATTTTGGACTAATTCTGAGCATATCTGTGAGTTTCCACCCAGGTTCCTAACATAGCTGAAAAAGGCCTTATGATTGTCCTTTGAATCCATGGCAATTTTTCTCTCAAAATTGGCCTTAGTTGATTTTATGAGTGCTCGTAATTTTTACTAATAATGATCAGGGGTGACTTCCCTTTTATGGATTTTGTTCTATCATGTAATAGCTTTCTCCTCTTATTGTAAAGTTTGTTAATGGCTGGGGTCCACCAGACTGGACGTTTGCCCTTTGTGGAAAGAGTCTTGGTTTTATTTGGGATTGCCTGATCCATGCAGTCCTGGAGGTGTTCATAGAAGGCATTTGTAAGGGCTTCCGCAGCTTGGGTTGTGGTTTCCTCTGACTCAGGGGCCTTGAAGGATACCACACCAGTCTTGAGTAGTGTGAAGTTTGCTTTAGAGAAGTTCTTCACTATGATTTCTTTTGTTTGGGGTGGGGGCTGGATGTGTATTTCCAGTGGGACTAGTTTATGATCAGATGTCACCAATGAGGGGTATACTTGCGGTGTGGAGCATTTTGTCCCCATGTTTGTGACAATGAGATCTAGTATATTTTCTCCTCTCGTGGGAACAGTGACTAGCTGTTCCATGGCATTTGAATTTATGAACTCCAGGAACCGTTGGGCTAGAAAGTTAGGGCTTGAGTAATGTTCCCAGTCTATATTCGGGTAGTTGAAGTCACCTAATATGATGGTGTTTGGAGATACATTTATACCCTCCAGTGTCTTCAGGAAGGCTGTGTGGGGTTCCTGAGTTTGAGAGGGTGGCCTGTAGCATGCTACAATTTGTAGAGCAGTTTTGCCTATTGTTAGTTGCACCTGGATGGTTTCCGAAGCTTCATGCGTTGCCACCAACCTGGAGGTGTGAGTATCCTTTATGAATATGGATACACCCCTCCTTTTGTGGAGTGGTCCGGGTTTTGGGGCGGAACGCATGATATGAGGTAAAACCTAATAGTGCCGGGTGCTCTCAGGAGCCTTGAACCAGGTTTCAGTTACAGCACAGACATCGATGTTCTCCATACTGAGAAGGGCCTCGAGTGCGTGCATTTTGAGATTTAGACTTCTGGCATTGAGCAGCATTACCCTCAAATTCTTCCCATTTTTGTTTTCTAGGGTGGTAGGTTTAGAATTTGAGCCTTGCCTAAAAAAGGCACTATGGGGGTGGCAAGAGCCTTAGCCAATATCCGAATCCCAGGGTGACAGGTGCAAGCCGTCCCTTGCGAAGCAGCGTGGCTTGTCAAGCATGTCATCCCAGGCAGACAGACACTGGATCCCCTTTGAATGACACCAGACATTAAGCCAATTGTTAAAGCTGATCATCTTGTCTCTATATTGTGGCATCATTCTTGGTGAAGGAAGGATACTGCTCAGGGTTAGGGTCATACCTGCCTGGGCTACATAATCAGAGAGCTCCTCTATGTCTCTTTTCATGCAGTCCAGGGAGGTGCGTCTCAGGTCGCTCACACCAGCATGGACAATGACTGTGTCATATTTGTACTTGCTGTGGAGTGACCCAGTGCTTGTGTTATGTGGCGGATTCTAGCCCGATAGGCAGCTTACTGTGACCCTCTCCTTGTTCAGCCTGGTGAGTGGGACGCCAGTGTGTCTGACTATGGAGTCACCTATGACAAGTATGTTTGGTGTTGTATTTGGCCTTAAGGGCTGTGACTGCTTTGCACACTGCTTTTGTGGTTTATGTGTTGCTTGTGGGGTGTCTTGAGGTAGCAGTTGTTTGGGTGTCTGCTTTGGAGGCCTCTGCTGTTTAGGTAAATTTTACTCAGAGCCTCGAGTATGTCTTTGTGTGTTTATGTGTTTGATTCAGTGGAGTGGTAGCATTATGTGAGGCTGGTTTTGTGGTGTGTGTAGTTGCCTTCTCCTCCTGTCTGGTCTTGCCAGTCCTGAGTTGAGAGAGCTCAGCCTCCAGTTTGGCTAAATAGCTGCATCTCTCGCAAGTATTTGTGTTATGTGGGAGGAGGAGAGGGTTGTCTGTGTACATGAGGCAGTTATAACATTGCCTCAAGATTCCCAGATTCACCAGCTGGACCGGAGAGGAGATTGACAACTGACCTTTGGACATGCTAGAATAATATTGGGAAATCCTTAATTGAAAACAAGGGCCAGTGGGGAGTGAGGGTGTAGTGCTTTTAATTTTTAGTGCTGACTTATATAATTGCTTTAGTGAGCAAGTGCCAGGTAACTTGAGTGCAATGTGATACAAGTAACTAAATGCAAAAACGACAAACAGTAACTTTCTTTCAAGTGAAACAAGGAAATAAGTACAGTAAGCAATGCAGATATCACTAGTGATCCACAGAAGCGCTGAGAAGTTGCGTATTAGGTGAATTAGCTTCCAGGAAATAACAAGCAAACAAACAACAAGTATATAAACAAAGCTAGATTCAGTAGGCCTGGATCTAGTCTATGATAGAGCAAACAAGGTGAACCAATTTCAGTAAGATACAGTTCAAATATTCAGGCACCATAAACCTTTAACCAGAAAATTCCCAGCTCAGAAGGGCAGAGTCCAGCCTCTTCTCCCACAAGAGTGCAGTCCACGAACCTTCTTAATGTAAAATAACTGGCCTGAAGCCCAAGTGCCTAAACCAGAACTAATACACTTGGACACTGGGCTCTCAATCAGCAGTTCCCAACTTAGAAGGATGAAAGCTACCTGTCCTGCCACCACAGTGCTTGCCACAAACCTTCCTAATGTAAAACAACTGGTCTGAAGCCCAAGTGCTTAATCCAAAAGACTTGAATGATAGCTACACTTTAATCAAGTTACAACCAAGCAGTAATAAATACCATTGAATACTTTAGAGAATGTCTGGATTAGTGCTCAAGTTACACAAACAAAGCTAGACCCAGCAGGCCCGAATCCAGTCTATGCCACAGCAAACAAGGCGCACCAACTTCAGTAAGAAACAGTTCAGATATGCATGCACTATAAGCCTTTAACCAGAAATTCCCAGCTCAGAAGGGCAGAGTCCAGCCTCTCCTCCCACAAGAGTGCAGACCACGAACCCTCTTAATGTAAAATAACTGGCTTGAAAGCCCAAGTGCTTAAACCAGAATTAATACACTTTTAGAATAACAGACACTGAGCCCTCAATCAGCAGTTCTCAACCTAGAAGGATGTAAGCTACCTGTTCTGCCACAACAGTGCAGACCACAAACCTCTCAGTGCAAAACAACTAACTGGTCCGAAGCCCAAGTGTTTAAACCAAAAGGCTTAGAATGAGTTACACCAAGCAGTAATAAATACAATTGAGTATTTTAAGATGATGCAAAAGTAAAAGAAGTAGGTAAAACACAAGTACAGTAAAAGCAGATGAAATTTTTTTTTTTTTTTTTTTTTTTCTGAACAAGTGCTGAGATCAAAGAAACAGATTTGAGTGCTGAAACTAGAAAACTGGCTAGTTACAAGAAAAAAAAAAACAAGCTAGAAGGCTTCCCTCAAACACAGAAGGGCTTGGGCGCTCAGAAGCCTACAAATAGTCTGTACCACTTAACAAGAAAGGCAGGAAATAAGCTTAATTTTTTTTTTTTTTTCTATTTCCCAGATGCTCTCTTTGTACACAGTAGGAGTGCCTGAAATCAGAATATGATCTCACTGCACTCAGTTGAGTGAGCAAATGAGATGGGCCCAGAGGCAGGCTGAGGGGCGGGCAGTTTCAATGCCACTAAGATTAACACCAAAACAAAAACAGGGCGGGTGGGTGGGAATAACTGAAGAGCAGAATAACCAGTTAAAAATTCCTTCAACACTCCTTCATACACAGTTTAAATCAATTTAAATACTGTATTTTTTAAAAGTAAAAGTGCATAAAAAGGTACTTAAATTCTCTTATACGTCCAGTTGAATATAACCAAGTTCTTAGCTTGCCAAGCTGAAGTTTTAAAGCAGGAATTATTTCACATGCACCAGTTTAAATATGCAAGGACAGGAAATCACTGACTGTGGCTATGACAAAAGTACCTATGGACTCTAAGGAAAAGTAGGACAGGACAGTGCAAAATATTTATTTAACTTGTATACATAACCTATCAAATTGGAAAAGAAACTGGCATATAGCACATACAACTATGGGTATAAGCAGCCCTTACCAAACTGTGGTACTGAAAATCTGTCTATACACAAAAAAAACGCAAAAATAACTCAAGTCAAATTATATTTGTTTTACTGCACTATTAATGCACCATAGCCACACTCCATGTTGTACAATAATAATACTATTTAACTAATTTAATACTTAAAAAAATAACTAGCTTGCAAGTCCAGCATTTGCTTATCATTCATAAGTTAGCATGATTTCTACATCAGCAAGGCCGGCACCAACTTTACAGAGTTATAAAAGATCCAAGAAACCATATTCTCATAAAAATCTCAGAATTCCCCCTAAAAACTATGACTTCTCCATACCAAGTGGTGGCTTACTATCAACAAATAACGACAGTCAATACAGTCAAAGGCGTTTTTTTGCTGTCTAAAGTCCGCGTCTTACAGTCCTCTTTACTTAGCTTTACATGTTTACGACCTTAAATTGCCTCTTATCACTTTGGATCTGTCCCTGGTTCTGGAGGTCAGAGGTTGCCACTCTATGTTCTAGGTAGGAGACCTCTGCGATACCCACCTGACATTTGCTCGGCTTAATGGTCAGCCCTTCCCTCTGTAGTCTGCCCAGCACCTCCCTGACATGTTGAAGGTGCTCTTGCCAGGAATGGCTGTAGATGGCAGTGTCATCTAGGTAAGCAAGGGCAAACCCTCCTGCTAGGATATGATCTACCAGCTTCTGGAAAGTTGCTGGGGCATTCTTCATCTCAAAGGGCATCTTTGTGAACTTATACAAGCCAAAATGAGTCTCAAAGGCTGACCTCTCTAGCACTGGGAGTCAAAAGATCAAAGACAAAGTCAAAGATCAATGGTTGTAAGATACGTAGCCCCACCCAGTTGCTCTAGGGCCTCAGCTGTCCTAGGCATGGGGTAAGCATCTGACTCTGTGTGATTATTTAATTTCCTGTAGTCCACACACAGCCTGGTGTTGCCATCCTTCTTTGGCACCAGCACCACTGGGAAGGCCCAGGGACTGTTGGACTCTCGAATTGCCCCTAGTTCCAACATCTCATGTAGCTCCTCCCTCAGAGTCTGTTTGACTCTCTCAGGCACTCTATAAGGTGCCTGCCTAATAGGCCTTTGGGGTCCTGTATACATGTGGGGCTGATCCAGGTGGGTGCACCCTGGTTTCTCAGTGAACATATCCCCAAATTCATGCAACACTGCTTGGATTTCTCGAACCTGGGTAGGAGATAGCTGCTGGGACATTGCTACCCTTTCCACTGAGGTGTCAGCCTGAGCCTCACTGAGGAGATCAGTCACCAGATCTCCCTCAGACTCCTCCTGTAATCCACTGTAAATACTCAGCACAAGGGCCTCTCTGTCATGGTAAGGTTTTATCATGTTAACATAGTACAATTTGTGCCCCTGCCTTCTGCCTAGCAGTTCCACCATGTAGTTAACATCACTTACCTTTCTTACCACCTTGTAGAGTCCCTCCCAAGCTGCTTGCAGCTTGTTGTGTTTGACCTGAATGAGAGCCATTACCTGTTGCCCCACAGCATACTCTCTAGCTCGAGCATTCCTGTCATACCATACCTTTTTCTGTTGGGCTTCTGCCAGGTTCTCCTGGGCTAAGTCAATGAGTTCCCTGCACCTTGTCCTGAAGTTTAGGACGTATGCCACAACAGACTCCTTGTGAGACTCGCACTCACCTTCCCACTCATCTCAAATTAAATCTAGAGGTTCCCTCACCCTATGCCCATACAGCAACTCCGAGGGTGAAAAACCTGTGGATTCCTGTGGAACCTCTCTCTAAGCAAACAGATGGGGCAAATATTTGTCCCACTCCCTCTTAAACTGATCTGCAAATGCCCGTAGCATGGACTTGATTGTAGAGTTTAACCTCTCAACAAGACCATTAGTCTGGGGATGGTAGGGGGTGGTCTTCATGTGCTTCACCCCACAGGACGTCCACATTCAAGCCAGCAGATCTGAAATGAAATTGGCACCTCTGTCTGTTAGTATTTCTTTTGGGAAACCTACCCTGCTGAAGATCTCTTAAAACATTTGCCACCTTCTCTGCCTCAATGGAGGACAAAGCCACTGCCTCAGGGTATCATGTAGCATAATCCACTACCACTAGAATATACTTTTTCCCTGTGGAACTTGGGGTACTCAGAGGACCCACAGTAACCATAGCTACCCTCTGAAATGGCTCCTCAATCACAGGCAAAGGCATCAAAGGAGCGCTCACCTTGTCTCCTGCCTTGCCTACCATTTGGCATGGCTCATAGGTCCTGCAGTACCCTGTTACATCTTTGGAAATTCCAGGCAAATAGAAGTTCTACATAATATGCCTCTTTGTACGGTTTATGCCCATATGACCTGCAAAGGGAATATCATGGGCTATAGCTAGAAGAGCCAGACGGTAGGCTCTAGGCACTACCAACTGCTGTACTCCCTCACCTTCTAGCCCTCCCTCAGGGGCCACTCTATACAGTAACCCTTTGTCTCAATATACAGATTCCCCCTTTCCTTGAGAATCAAGTGCCTCCTTAGCTACCTGCCTCAGGCCTTGCAGTGTAGGGTCTGAGAGCTGAGCCTGTCTCAACTCTCTCCTTGTAGCCCTTCCCAGCTCTCCCTTCCACAGGAAGTCTGGCATCCTCTGACAGTGGTGCCTCACTGTCAGCCTAGGTACTACTACTTACCTCTACCTTTGCAGTCACTCTGTTCAAGGGACCATCAGTATCCCCAAGCAGCTGTGGCGCACCTTCAGTCTCACTGCTACAGGGTAGCTCCCTCCCTGACCTAACCACCTCACCAGTCCTAGCTGCAAGTATGCAGTCTGTCTGGGTCTCACCCAGGCTACCAGACCCACATGCTTGTCTCCTAGCCTGACTGTGTGTAACTGCACAAACACATGGTACTGCCTCATCCAAATCCTTCCCTATCAGGACATCTGCAGGATGGTAGTTTGGTACCCTTGTTTTCTCAAGACAACCTTCTATTGGCATTTTGTCTCTACCACTTGCTGGCTCCCTCACCTTTTGTTCCCCACCTTGCCTCCATGGACACCTATATGCCACATGACCCCACTGGTTGCATTCAAAACATTTAACCCTAGCTCCTGGATGTGTAGCTGGACTAGTGGCTTCCCCTGCTACTGGCAGATTTTCTTGGGGCAGTCTGTGCTGCCCACCATGGGTTCCTTTAGACCCATGAGCAGTACTGGGGGTCCCTTTCCTGTGCAGGGCTGCCCTGCTTGCCAGGTATAGATCTCCCTTCTTCCCCAACTCATCTGAAGTGGCACATTGTCCATCACCTAACCAGATCCTCATGTCCTCAGGCAAAGTGTCAAGGGCTTGTTCCCTCACTAAAAGGTCTGCCAGCCCTTCAGAAGTGGTGACCTGACATCCACTCACGCACCTATGGAAACAAGTGCTCAGTTCAGCAACATATTCACACACACTTTCATCTGCCTTGCGTCTATGCTCATGAAACTTTTTTCTATGTTTCAGGTGTTTGCTTAAACAATTTTAACAGGAGTATAATCAAAACATGCAACATCAGACATTTTTGACAAAACAGTTACAGCTTTACCATGGAGTAAGGGGGTCAGGAACCGTACCCAGAGCCTTTAGTCAGCACCATACTGTTTGCATACCCTCTCAAACATATGAATGAAACTATTAAAATTATCCCCCTCTTTAAACTGCAGAAGACATTTACTGACCTTTTGTGCTTCTGGGGTCCAGTTACTCCCTTCCCCATTACCTCCATGACTCTGGTGAAGAGTCAGCATTTCCCTCTCATGCTTCCTCTGCCTCTCCAGCTGTTTCTCATTCTCCTCAGCCTGTAGACTCCTTAATTTCTCAGCTGCTTCCATCTCCAAACGCCTGGCCTCCAACTCAAGTCTCTTTAGCTCCAGATGGATTTTTAAGTCCTCTGCAGAAAGGTTGAGCTGTCCATTCTCCGAGGGTATTATACCTCCACTGCCAGTCTGATTGTCGTCCTGGTTACTGTTTTCTGATGCAGCTGTAACAAAGGCTGCAATCAGGTCTGCCTTAGTCAGGTTTCCATGCTCCAGTCCCCTACCTTGGCACATCTCCACCAGCTGGCTCCTTGTCAGCTTTCCATACTCCTCTGCTGACATGCTGCCTGCTCACCCTGACCAACTAAGCTAACAAAAGAAATAAAACAATTGTGATCTGAACTCTTGAGTGTTCACTGCATGGCTGAGTTAGTGCAAAACCCTTTCAGAGCTCACTGTACACAAGCTACAGGAATTCACTCTACCCACACCACTACAAGCCAGTTAGTATTTGCCAACCAATTAATATGTGGTGTGGATATCCCACCTCTGCCAAACAATATGTGACACCTGTGCCCTGGCCCAGAAATCAAGGAGCCTCAATCCTCACCACTAACACCAGTGAGGGGCGTTTCATATAGGAGGAGAGGATAACAAATGCAGTAAAGTACAGTTTCCCTTAAAAGCATACAGAGATCACATTCAGTCTAGGGCTGGTCGCTCCCTGGCTCTCCAGGTCCCCCAGTAAGACTCCCCACTGGCACAGATATACGGCCCAGATCTCAGCCTAGTGGGCAGCTAAAACCTCCAGCAACCCTCTCTGTTCAACCAGTGCTTCGTGTCCCTGTCCAAGTAGCTGACACACACACACTTTGACAAGAGTTTATAAAACCACACAGACACTCCTGGGGAAGGCTGGCACAGGTTCTCCAGCTGTGCCCTTTTTTCCCCAGACTATATGGTAGTACCAGCCGCCACCACCCACTTATATTTATCAGCTACTCAAAGGCCCTTAAAAGGGTGTCCAATTATTACTGTGTAGTATTATTATCCAATTGGTAGTAAAGCCCAGGGCTAAAGCTATTGAAGTGGCTTTGTACAATTTTACCAAAGGCATGCAAGTACTCTAAATAGCTTAAATTATCTACAAAAACAGCCACTGTTGAAAGGGTTTAAAATATTTAATAACAAGTAGTAAAAGCACAAGACAATACTTTTTGCTACACAGTGCTAATCGAGTTCAGAGATCACAGAGAAATACTTAAAATAATTCAGTAGTACAGTTCTAACATCACAGAAAAACACTTAATCTAATCTTTCTAGTTTCTAGCTATTTCTAAGAGAAAACACAAGTCTAAGATAAACTTACATGTATAGCAAGACAGTGCTGATGAGTTGGATGGTCAAGACAAAAATGCTTAATGCTCTCTGATTCTCTCTGTTTAAATTGATGTTACAGTCCTGATTCACATTGCATCATTGTTTACACTTTCCTGGGGTTCACAGGCTACATTCTTTAGTAAGCTTGCACCAGGTCAGGAAGCAAAGCTATTAAGGACATCTATGCATGCAAATTCTGGCCATTACTTCTGGCCTTAAAACAATAGCAAGAATTCCCTCATCTAGACCGGCCAGAGCCGTGTTTATATCAAAGGGTCACAACATGCTTTACTTGGTCAGTAGAGTGCACTGTTACATTTTTTCAGTTCCACATGTAACCCTATTTTTATCATTTAAGACAACAAGCCTGTGGTTTACATTAATATTTACAGATGACAGAATTATCTCCAAAATTCTATCTGGCTAGGCTGGCAGCCTTCATCTGTCTTCACCCAGTCTTCAAATAGGGTACAGTATTACTCAGGCCTGTTTTTAATAGTAACTCTCAAGCAGTTAGAAACTACAGATCTGATGTTGTTAATCTTCTTTCATTCTTTACTGATGGGGTTATCAGTTCATCCTCAGAACTGAGCCAGCCAATATCAAGCTCGTGTCAGCCAAAAACTCTCGAGCCAAGGTCTTACCCAGAATTTTCTGCTCCCTGTTACCTCATATCTCGTTTGCTGCGTTGCTGAACAGCCGTATCAAGCCACTCTCTCAGCTAAGTGTCTAATTTTTTGACAGTTTATATATTATTACTCTTAAAATTTTCTCAAAAGTTTATTCTAATATTTTTCTACCCTGTCGCACACTTTAGACTTTCTCCCTTTAGTCCTTTCCCTTTATTACCTTCTTGTCTTGCGTTGTGGTAATTCTCCATTACCATCGTTGGTAATCCTTCTTTTTCTCTTTTTACCCTTTTCTTGGGTAGCCATTTTTCTTTCTTTTGCTACTGTACTGCTTCTTCACAACAGCTATGTTGGATAAGAAAAGTTCTGTTCGTTTCAAGCAGTGCAAGGATTGCGGCTGTAAGTTAGTGCTTTCCAATGGCCATGACTTGTGTCTACTGTCTTAATGTCTCTCACTTGACTGTAGATCCTAGATGTGGGATCTGTAAAAACATCTCTACCAGGACTCTCAACGAGAGGAAGAATAAGTTCATTTTGAAAGGTCTCCTCTAGTCTCCTTTCTCTGAGGCTATTTCTGGGTTGGAGGGCTCACCCCCTCCTGTTAATGCTCGCAAGAGGCGTTCTTCCTCTTCTTCATCGAAGTCACTCCCTTCTTCTTCCTCTGGTGATCATAGGGAGTCGAATCACAAGAAGGTGAAATTGATTACTACTCCGGCATTGCCACCTGTGACCCTGTCGGCTCTAGGCTCGGCACTGCCCCAAATGATCCCGACTACAGCCATGTCTCCTTTATCGATATCGGCACCGGAGTTTCTGGTGCAGACAACTATGGTTCCGACGGTTCCATCGCAATCCCTAATGGCACCATCAATACAGGTTCAGTCCCCTTTGGCACCATTAGTACAGTCGTCTTCGGCTCCAAGTATGACTCTTCTGTACTCCATGGTGCAGACTTTTTCAGCACGACATGTATCTCAGTGCAGTCCTTCTCGGCACCGTCCTTATTGCTGGTGCAGACACTTTCCACAACTGCACCATATCCTTTGGGGCAGACCTTTGCCTTTACGGTGCAGACACCTTCAACTACCATGGCGCCAACATCTTTGGGGCAGAATTTTTCCACGCCGTTTTTTCTTCGATGCAGACTTCCTCGGCTCTGAGCTCTGCACCTATTGAACTAGCAAGGGCTAAATATTCCCTTCATTGGATCCTTTTGCAAGCAGTCAGTATAGTCCTTTCCTGGAAAGGCCAGAATCGCCATCGGCTTTCTCCATGAGGTCAACCAAGAGTCTTTCTGAGCAGGATATGTTGTGGCTTGTTGACCAGTTGCTTGTGGTCAGACGTCTCTCTCAACTATCAAAGTCCACGTTCCCTCATTCAGGTGAGCGTATTTTGCTGCAAACCCCAAAGTTTTCTCCTCCTTTGACTTCTTCTCAAGTCTCGAAGCCTATTACTCCGACATCCGCTTCCCTCCCACAGACTCCAATATGGGATCTCAGTTTGGAACCAGAGTCGTTCTTGTGGCCCTCGGTGCACTGGGCATCGAGCCCTTCTCAGGCCAGTGGCTGTCCCATTGGGGAAGGCATTCCTGACTCCACACCGATATTTTTCTATGGCACCTTTCAGGGATGCTCTCTCTTACAGTTCATGGTCCTCTTGAGACACCTGGTCTGGGGGTGGGTTCGTCGGGGCAGGCTGTGACCCCTGTTCCGAGGTTGTCGTGCTCTGTTCTGGGCTCCCATTCCTCCTGGGGCAGGCCATCCTTCCAGGCCATGGAGAGGGTGCTTGCCTCCGCTGACAAAGGTCATTTGTCGGAGTCCTCTCCCCTCTCTGTGCCACACCTGCCACAGGTTTCAACCCCCGGACACCGGGCACAAGTGCTTCAGGTCTCTCCTCAGGAGACTAAATCAAAAAGCTGCTACAAAAGAGTCGTCCAGACGTACCCCCCCCAGGCCAGATAGGATCTGAATTTTACTCAAAAGTTATTTTTAGTGGCAAAAAGACAGGGGACAGGAGACCAATTCTGGATCTCAGTACACTAACCGAATTTGTAAAAACAGAAATTCCGGATGGTCACGGTTCATTCTATTCTTCCTCTTCTGGAAGAATATGATTGGATGTGCTCTGTAGATATTAAAGATGCGTATTACCACATAAAGATGGACAAATGCTCAAGAAGATACCTCCGCTTCCATATAGGAGCCATTCACTACCAGTTTTGAGCCTTGCCCTTCGGTCTCTCTCTAGCCCCCAGAATGTTAACAAAATGCATGGCAGTGGTTATCACTCACTTGCGACTTCAAGGATTCCAGGCGTTACCATATCTCCAAAGCTGGCTCCTTACCCCCCCCCCCCCCCAAGCATCTACTGGAAGAAGCCCTGCAGTATACTCCCTTAACAACTCAAAGCTTGAGAATCACTGTAAACTGGGAGAAATCCAACACAACCCCAACTCAGTCTTTGGAATTCATAGGGGTACTGTTGGACACACGAAATTCCACAGCATCCCTTCCAGAACACAGACTTCAGAGAATAAGACAACAAGTTCAACCGTTGGTCTGTCACCACAAATCCCCAGCTCGATCTGTACTTAAGCTTTTGTGGTCAATGGCAGCTTCCAGTCACCATTGTTCCCCTAGCCAGATTCCACATGAGACTTCTACAATGGCTACTTCTCAGTCAGTGGTACCCTCTACAGCATCCTTTATCTTTTCAAATAAGTGCGACTCAGAGATGTAGACAAGATTTACTCTGGTGGACGTCTAGCAGTCCCCAACAATGGTCTCGCCCTTTCACCCCCCCCTTCATCTACTGATAGCCACGGTGACCACAGACATCTGGTACATCAACAAACAAGGGGGCACCAGATCTTACCCATTATGCCGAGAGGCCTTGAGAATATGGCAATGGGCGATAGCTCACAACCGCTTTCTGATTGCAACACACATTCCCGGGAGCTCCAACATGATAGTGGAGAAAATGAGCAGGTGCATTCTACAGCCTCACAAGTGGTCCCTCAGTCCTCTGATAGCAGCAGAAATCTTCCACTGCTGGGGCCAGCCTTGCTGCGACCTATTTGCCTCCCCAACCAACTAAAAGTGCAGCAACTACTTTGCTCTGATCCCCCCTCGGGGACAGTCACCAAGGGACACTCTTGGCCCTCAGGTCTTCTTTATGCCTTATCCACCTTTTCCCCCTCATCTCCCAATTTCTAAAGAAAGCACAGCAGTTGGAGCAAAGTGATCCTCATTGCTCCATATTGACCGACAAGTCTGGTTTCCCTTCCTCTGGCTTCACCTGCTAGATTAACCATGGATCCTCAATCCATCACCAACATTGATCTCCCATCCACAGGATCTGATTCACCCCAATCTAACAAGCCTGAAACTGACAGCTTGATTTCTCCACTTCCTATGATTGCCAGGCATGAAAACCTTTCATTCTCTGTGTGCAGTATTCTTATTGCATCTCATAAATCGTCCACCAGACTAATCTATCTTAACAAATGGAAGAGGTTCTCTCTATGGGCGGCAGATAAGCAAATAGACCCCTTGTCAGCCCCAGTCTCGGTGGTATTAGATTACTTGTCGCATCTTTTCCACTCTGAGGTGTCTGGCTCTAGTATCCGTGTACATTTAGCTGCCATCCCGAATTTTCATATTGCTTTTCAAGATTCTTCACTTATGTCACACAGACTCTGTAAGACTTTTTTGAAAGGGGTTAGCCACCTAAAACCTCCCTTCAGAGAATCTGTACAACCTTGGGATTTGGCTTTGGTTCTGCAAGCTTTAAACAGCTCCACCCTTTGAACCTGCATTCTTTTGTGATGTAAAATATGCCTCTTGGAAAACTTTGTTTCGGATTGCAATCACATCAGCCAGATGATTGTCAGAACTTCAGGCCTTATGCATCAAACCTCCTTATCTTCCATAAGGATAGGGTGTCACTGAGAACCAATTCTACCTTTTTACCAAAAGTGGTATTGGAGCGTTCTGTCAAACCAGTCTATTGATCTCCCAGTGTTCTTTCCTAACCATTCTAACAAGGGAGAATATTGCTTGCACTCCTTGGATGTTCATAGGCAAATATGATTTTATCTGGACAGAACAAAATCTACCTGTAAATCAGACCAACTGTTTCTGGCTTTTTCTGGATATAGACGGGGTCATCCTGTATCAAACGTTACATTGGCTTCATGGTTGAGAAATTGTATCACCTTTATCTACAACAAAAACTATCTCACCTTGCCGCATAGAGTCAAAGCACATTCTACAAGATCTATGGCAACTTCAGCAGCCTTCCATGCTAAGGCTTCCCTCAATGATATTTGCTTAGCTGCAATTTGGGCTAAACTTCATACATTTATTCTTCATTACAAATTGGACCTCCAGAGGTAGAGCTTCCTTTGGTCCCATGGTGCTCAGGAATGTCCTTCCATGAGGGCCACCCAGGAATACAGGTAGCTGGGGACTCTGTCCCATCAGTAAGGAATGAACGAAGATTAACAACATCAGATAAAGAAGTTATGTTTTACCATAATGTTCCATCTGTATTGTTGTTGTTCATTCATTCATTGCTTCCCACCTTCCGCCCCCCCCCCCAATCCGGAGGTTCTTTTTTGATCTCATGTACTCCTTTCTGGTAGGTCTGTTATGACCAGAGGTAGCCTCTACTTTTATCTATCAATTTGCAAACTCTGTCTGAGGTAACAGGGAGTAGAGCATTCTGAGTAGGACCTTGGGTCGGTCGTTTTTGGCTGACACGAGCTTGATATTGGCCGGCTTGGTTCCGAGGACAGAACCGATAACCCCATCCATAATGAATGAAGGTCAGCAACACAGATGGAACGTTATGCTAAGATATAACTTCTTTTTATCCGGTATCTACCAATCCCCCTGTGTGCTGGTTAACTGAGAGTTTACCGTACCGTAAAAAATATGTCCTATTGGACAAGCACATTAAAGCTAAACATGTTTTGACCTTGTGCTAGTGGAGTGGGGGATGTATTGATCACTGTATGTAGAAAATTAAGGTAATTTCCTCTGTTTCATAGAGGAGGATATCTAGATTAATGTTCTTGGTTTAAGCTATAGGTAAGGATTTCCTTAAGCAGATATGCTTGAAAATAAGAACGTTTTGAAAAGCATGGAAAATTTCCTGCATTCCTTGCATTTGCAGAGTCAGTATTTTTTTATTATCTATTAGCAAAGGCTTTCAGGGAAAGCAGTCTTCGGGTAAAAGCAATTAATCATCAGAAAGCTGAACATAGTGTTCTAAGTGAAATTTACAAAGTTTCTCTCATGCTGCTTTTAGTGTCACAAGATGATTTTTTTATGTCATCAATCTGGAGATGGGAAGTCTGCAGGTGAAGGCAATTAACCATGAGAGAGGTCTGAGCTCTGTCTGCAGAGTGAATTATACAAGGTGCAGTGTAATTAATGTTTAATGCTACATAATCAAGGGATATGACAGGAACGTGGAGTTAACCACTTCTCCGAACACAAATTAAGAATAAATGGGTATAGCAACAAGAACGGAGAAGTGGAACACAGCAGGCAGAGCTATATAAAATGCTAATGTAAGCAATCAATTAAAACACGGATAGGAGGATGAATAGTAACAATAAAACTTGTTGAGATGCTATTAAGTTAATATAAAAGCACAATTAAACAAAGAATATATATGTATATATGTGTGTGCTAAATAAATATAGCAAATCACAGAATTAAAAATATGTATGCAAAATGTAAAAATATAGAAACTTAAAAATAACAGTACATAGCTCTATAAATGTATTATTATATTATACATATTATGCATAGACCTTTAGTCTCCTCATTTTCAAGAAGGGTGTGACAGGTAATTTGACATTCAAGCCTGGTGGGGTATCAGACCTTAATCTCATAATCCAAAAGTTCTCTCTACCTTCTGTGTGGGTCCTGATGTCCCCTCCTCTATTACTAATGTCAACTGTCTCTAAAATCCTAAAACTAAAAACATGAAGGGGGCCACATTCAAGTACATGTCTAGCTAGGGCATTGTTTTTATGTGCCATCCTAATACTATAAAGGTGTTCACGTATACGATCTCTAAAGATCCTGTTGGTCTTGCCAACATAAAAGGAACAACAGATGAAACAGTTGGCAAGATAAATAATGTTGCTAGTCATGCAATCCCCTTATGCCTTAAAATGTGGCCCCCTTCATGTTTTTAGTTTTAGGATTTTGTTTAATTGTGCTTTTATATTGACTTAATAGCATCTCAACAAGTTTTATTGTTACTATTCATCCTCCTATCAGTGTTTTAATTGGTTGCTTACATTAGCATTTTATATAGCTTCGCTGATAGATGTTTTAATTGTTTTGATTGATTGTTTTTCCCGCCTGTTAGCGTATATAACAAGTTACTGCCAGCATAGTTGTGTTGAGTCTGAGGAAGTCTGAATAGGTGAAAGCGCTAACTCGTTTTTTGCAAAATAAACTTCTACACTATTCCTGAGTGTTCGGACATCCTTTTTACTACGTACTGTGTTGCAGTGGATATTTACTGTAAGAGGATTTTGTCTCTGCCTGCTGTGTTCCACTTCTCCGTTCTTGTTGCTATACCCATTTAATGCTACATAGTTCAGTGCGACATAAATTATGATGGAAAATGTGGGAGGTGAATGAGTAATGCAGGTAGTTAATCTCTCAACAGCTGTAGTACTTTAATGCATTTAATATAATAGTGTACTGTTCAGTCTTGTTACTTAAATGTAGCCAGTGCACTTTTTCTTGAGGCTAAGAATTAATGTTAACCGAAAACATTCAAGCTATTTTTTCCACATTTGGAAGAGGAACAGTGATAAGAACAGATAGTTAGTGTAAGTGGGATCACAGACTATAACATGAGATTTAGCATTGCAACATTCATTTTAGATTAGGTGTAATGTCTGTGTGTGCAATTTTGGGGCAAGTGCTCCTTTTTAAATATGTGCATAACTTTACATGCTTGTTGAAAGTTAAAATGGGATAGGAGGGTTCTGAAAATGTAAGTTTTTTTTGTGTGTGTGTTGTCATTGAAGCAAAAATTCTTAAAATGTGGCACTGGTTCAAACGGAGATGAGAAGATGCAGCTACATAAGAGTTCAGCCTCTAAGATATCAATGTGTACATGTAAGCTATATGCTGGAAATATGCATTCAAATGAACTAAGTGTATGGGAAGTAATAGCCTGACAAGGGACAAAGTAAAATGAAGTAATACTGATTGTTGGAAGGGATCCAGTAGTGCTAGAAGAAGAATGGTAAATTTGTAACAGTAAGGGGGTTATTGGCAGGGCAGTAGGATTATGCTGGCTGCTATTTAAATTCCAACTAAAACTGCTGTTATGGCGCTTAAGAGACTTTTGGGAGAAATAGTAAATTTTAGCAGGCAATATTTATAGAGTGAAGACTGGAACCTGATTTGCAGTAGTGTAGATGCATCACGAAAACCTAGAAGGGAAACTGTAACAAAAGATGGTAGATTTCTGAAGAAATCTATGAAAATATTTTGTACAGAAGGTATGAATTCAGCAGTAGGAACCCAGACTGAATTTGTTTATTCCGTAATGTGCAATAGGTGGCCTAGAGGGGTAGAAATCCTATTTTGTAGGACTATGGGTATTTAATTGAAAGCGCTGACACACGTCCAGTAACTGTTTCAGATCATGCACCAGTGAAAATTAGAGGCAGAGTAATGAAGTGAAAATGAGACACTTGCTACTTGAGAGAAGAATTTAAGGAGTGGATAGTAGAAATGATTCCTGATTTAAGGAAGGCAGATTTTTTTTTCCGAAGGCTACTTGGTGAGAGGGATAAAATAAAAACTGTTTAAAATATGGTAGAAATAAGAGAGGGAGGCAGTCAGGCAGAGGAATATGAAATAAAAGGTATTTAGAGGAGATGGCAAAGGTTAAGGTATTGCAGAATTAGGGGAATCTTAACAGAACAAGAGGTGGAACAATAGCATAATGCCAAAGGGAAAGTAAGGTAGTGTTTGGATAATATGCACAAGTTTAAAAAGTTTAGTTTCAAGCAAATATTTTTGATAACCCCAGACTAAAATAAAATAAAAAAGGTGTGATGAGCTGACAGAAAACAAAAGGGTTGTTGCCAGACTTAAGGAATGTATAACAAGAAAAGTAGCTGGAGGTCCTTTGTGTATATTGGAGTTATTTTTAAAATGTATTAAGATTTGTATAAAGCATAGGAAACCAAGGCACAAATGGGAATACTTTTCAAGGATGTAATTATGCCAAGGTTAGAGGCAGATAATGCTCGACAACTAACAAGTTCATAAGTTGCTGAAACTGTGCATAGGTCTAAAGGTTGTAGTAATAAACTGATTTCTTAAATTTTAAATTAAGAACTTTTTGGCCTATTCATAAATCTAAGATTTTTTTTAACCCTTCAGACTGAAGTATGTACGCTTTGTGGGAACCTATTCCATATTCTTGAAAATACCTGGATAATATACATATGATTCCAGAAAGCCTTATTCATATGTATGTGAAAATTTAAATTATTTTTGAGCTATAGAATTGGTGTAGATTTTTAACTCAAATAATTATAAAACATTTATGCCATGATTCTTTATACTTTAAAGATTTTCATAGTAAAACAAGTTTAGCCTCATGCATTTGTCTTTCTAGTTTAATGCTTTAACAGAGGGAATATGTAGTGTGCATTTTCTTTGTACTGATTGAAGTTTATCCAGTTGGATCACAATGTACACACAAAATGCTGTATTTCAGTGAAGGTCTTTTATAAAGTAGTATAAACCTGTTCCATATTTTGTTGACATATTAAGGATTCTGCCCAGCTTTTTAATGCCGTAGTCCTAATATTGTAATAGGGGTATTAAAGGACATATTTTTACTTCATGTGATATCAATATCTTTATACTTCTCAACTTCTTCAAGAATAATATAACTATAGAGCATCTAAGTGCCCGTCTCCCAAAATACATAACTTTGGTGTTGACAAATGTAAAGCTAAAGATTACATACTTAGCGCATTACAGCAGTGTTGTTTGATACTGCCATAAACTCCACTTTGCAGTCATCAGAGTATTCGAGGTCATAAGTTGGCATAGTAGAAAAACATGTTACATAGGAAGAGGTCTAGTACTGACCTTTGCAGATCTCCAAGTATCATAGGTAAATAACTAGACAATTTCTTGTGATGTTACATGTTATGTCCATCCTACAAGCCAGTTATTTATGCTTTTATTTGGATGAAGGCTAAAATTCAAACTTTTTGGGGTGTTATTTATTGAGGAAAGTGGTTGTCAAAACGCCCTTTTGGCATGTACCGTACAAAGCACTTGTAGCAATTGGAGAGATCTCAGAGGTTTCTAACAAAGAAGAAAAAGGGACTCCAGCACTTGCCTTACAAAGGCTGACTAAAGTTTCCTCTCACTATACCAGTATCATATAGACTTCTTAGGGGAGACTTATGCTTGGCTTACAGAGCAATCTCAGACCTAAACCTAATAAATTTGCTGCACATCCGTAAATCAAACAGGACTAGAGCTACCTGTTCCAGGGACCTAAATATGGCCTGCGGCTTGAATAGGACATGCTGTAAGGACAGATTTGTCTCCCAGTGACTGCCACATCTTTGGAATAGGCTACCGAATTCATGTGAAGCAGAGCTCCTCTATGACACTATTCAAAAGGAACCTGGATGAGTGGGTGGGGCACTGTAAATTCTTACTGGGGATAGCACTCACAACCCTTCTGGACATGGACATTCATTGTTAAATACAGTCCTGGGTATTGACTCTCTAGGTATTACATTGGGATGAAACGGCTAGGCTTGCAATCACCTCTGGGTCGCTAGCCTACTAACCTCCTGTGATTCCCATGAATAGCTTTGGTAAGGTCCATATAAGTAAATAAAATAACATATTCAGAAAGTCCCAAATCTCTTACTAAACTTACTTGGTCATAAATTTCAACCATGGTGAGTGACTGCAAGAGGTTAGAAAAGAATGGAGAGAGAGAACAGGAAGGCAGTATTCAAATTAACAGTAGGGGGACATATCTGACTCCTAAGCATGCCACAGAGTCCAGAAGGTGTATACTTTTTGCTCGTGTTTACATAAGTATTTTTTTTTACCCCGAGCAAACTTCAAGAAAATAGTTTCACAAGTAGATAGCAAATGCTGAAAGTCTGATGGGAGAGAGAGAGGTAATTAGGAACTTTTTTGGAGGGGTGAGGGGGGGATGTAAGGAAATGGCAGATTTTGAAAAAAAATCTGTCAAATGTTGGGGGAGCAAATGGTTGTACCTAAAAAAATGATTGTTTTGAGCTGGGATAGTGGATCTGATTTGCTTATAGTAAGATTTTACTAAGTTTAATGTTATTGACTGACAAAAAACAATTACTAAAAAATGGAAATCAAAATCTAAAATAACTGTAATTGCAGTGCTGAATGTTTTAGAGAGGTCAAGGAACTGTTTGAGATTTTTAGAAAAGAGCAGCAGTACGTTACACAGAAATAGATGTTTGTGAGGACAGTACATGCTGAATACTATTCAGGAGGAGGAGAGACGTTTAAAGGAAGTCAGACATTGAGACACTTACTTATTGTTGGAGGGCTTGATTGTTAAAAAGGAAACATATGTATAATGAATGAAATAAAATGGTTTACTGTGGTCTGTTTACTTTTTGTTTCTGTTAATGATGTGTACCTAGGTGGTGTAGCGGTAACCTTGTCGCCTCACAGCAAGAGGTTCTCCCGTTCGATTGTCTGCTGGAGCGCCTTCTGTATGGAGTCTGCATGTCCTCCCCGCGGTCGAAAGACATGCCTGAATGGGCGTGCCTTCGTTGAAGGTTGGGTGTCGGGCTGGCACCTCGGCACCATAAAAATAGACTGCCAATCATTGGCCGACCAGAGTTCCGCTGTGGCGACCCCTAACCGGGAAAAGCCGAAAGAAAAACAACCTATGTCTGTTTAAAATACAAACATTTAGTAAAAGTGTTTAAAAAAAAAAAAAAAGTCCGTTTGTCATTTTTTTCATTGTGCAGTTTTGAAACTGCTATGGAAGGAACACACAGCAACTGAACAGGCAATGTTCCTCTTACATTCCCAAAAGTGTCTGCCCGCCAAATTACAACCCAAGTATCGTGGATCCTAAGGTGCTGCATAATTGAAGTCACCATCCCACAGCTGAGGAAAGTTGCTAACTTGACCCCTTTCTACAGTTACACAGCAGAACTATCTAGTCAACAGTTACCAGCCTAGATCTGTACTAAGCCCACACAAATCTGTTATTAATAAAACATTGTTCAACCAAAACCTGGTTATCTTTACATCGATAACCTAGTAACTGATTCCTAACATGAATTCAGACCTAAATATAGGTTAAACACTGCACAGAACCTTGTGGAAAGTCATGTTTTAACTACAATGAACAGAGGTTGGTATACAGATGCAGGCATTCTTTTCTTGAACTTTAATAAGCATTTGGTACTGTATCTCATATCTTGTTTCTTAATTAAATGGCCTATTTTGTATTAACAACTTCTGCTTTTAGTTGGTTTAGTGGTTGCTTGACAGAGAGGTATTCTAAAATCTGATTATCTTTTCATCTTTGAAGATCACACAACATATCTTGGCATTTTCAGCCTCCATGTTATTTCATGGGCTTTCACACATTGTCCCTTTCTATTTTGCCTTTTTATAAGTGAGATGTGTGACAGCACTGCAGTGGGCTTCTCTTCATTCATCATGTAACCAATGTTATTTTGCTATGCTCTGGGGACCCTCTTCCATTGTAGTGTTAGCTACACATGCAGTCTTCATTTTACACATTAGAAAAATTACCTTTAATAGCTTTCTGCTTCATAATGCCTTTAAGACTAAAGCTGCAATATGTGCATCAGGAATGTTCACAGCTTTGATGTGGATGTGCTCCCCTTACTAGGCTAACAGGTTCTTAAATGATGATCTCACTAAGCAAGTGATGTCTTTCATGTACCTGAGCTTTATCTGGAATGTTCTAATTATGTGAACAGGTCTCTTATGCTGTGAGGAATTATTCACAGTTATGATGAATATTGGGTCAAGGTATTCCTTATTTATTCCTTTATTCTGACTTCTAAAATTGTGCTGCCATTGGAGTTCTCTCCATGCTGCTGTAAGGCATTTATTTTTACTTAACCACAGCCAAACAGGCACTGATAAGACTCATCTGTGTACTTATGTATGTATGTTATAGGATTGCAGGATTCATCCTTTCAGCAGCCTGTGGTGCTTATTCTGTAGTTTTGATGCACCTTGATTTGTTGAGCTTCACCAAGTTAGTCCATGACATTTGCCAATGGGATGCTGCTCCTGCTTTGTGTGAACATCAGCTTGTTTTTTTCCTCCCTGACCTTGTGTACCTCCAGTTAACCCCCCCCCCCACCATATGCACAAAACACACACACTTGGAACACTGAGGACCATAGCTTCTCATGTCCATTGTGAAATTTCTTACCCCACAGAAACAACTGAATTGAATTTCGTCAGTACCTACAAATGTTTTACAATGGCTGTGTGCCGTTTGGCAAACAGTGTAGTATATAACCCATTATCTTTTAATAAATTTTCCATGCCCTTGATAGGCCCTTTAAGGTGGTGAATGGTAAATTGTTTCCCTAATTGTATGTTTGTTGTAATGATCTACATTGTTATGCCAGTGCTTAGTTTGTACTTGTTCTTTTTTTGGAGACTTAAAACTCTTTTTTCCCCAAGAATAAATGAGTCCATGAGCTTTGTAGAACTATGCCACGTTAACAGGGATCTGAAAGTGCATTGTCCACTGGTTGCTCCAGTCCAGATCCATAACCTTGCTGTTACTACTACCCAACCTGTGTTGACTATTCTGGAGGCTGATAGTGAGTTCCCATCCTTGATGTTAACTGGGCTTGTAACCTCTTGGTTACAACATAGCAGGATGCCAATTCCTAGGTGTCTGAAGTTGGCAGTACAAGACCTCCATTTTTTTTTATGTGCTTGCATATGTTAACTGAGCTAGAGTACTGGTCTGCATGGACCTTTTCAGACTCTTCTTTGGAGCACTTTCTGGTTAAGTCACTTGGTAGACAATTTTTTTATACGCAAGTACTATGCTAGCTGCCATTGTGGTCCATTTTAAGTTTATCAAATTTCCCCAAAAATGAGACTTAAACCCTATACCTTGTGTCTGTGAGGTAACCACCTTGACCATTATGCCAGCCTGAAGCGCCAAAACACACTACACAGATTTGAACCCACATATGTCCATGACACATTCACACTGGCCTGTTGCTTAACTTTTTGAACTAGTAGACAGCATGGAGGCTGAGGGGGATCGAATCACTGTGATTTGTCAGTCAAATCCTTTAGTGGTGATTGAGATCATTTTTCAGTGCTTAAATCAGATCTGCAAAGAGTTTGAGTTTCTGGATAGCTTGGTTTGGCATCCCTTCATCATCCTGCCCCACTCCTTCCTCAGTCAGTACTTTGGTTACCTGTGTCCAGGGTGCATGTACCAGAGGATTTTGTACCAGAGGATTTTGTTAGAAGTCTGTGGAGATTTTAGCTCCTTCCTTTGATTATCAACATTTTTAGGAGGAATATTTTATAGCTTGGCAGAGAGCTTCCCTGCCCTTTATTAAATGTTCCCATAGATCCTTCAAAGGAGGTAGAGTTGCTCTCCCCCTGTAGATTGTAGAATAAATAAGAAAGACTCCACCTATTGTATGTCCATGCTTAAAGGTTTTCCTTTAGGGAAACTTTTCAAATGGGGAGTGGGTGAAAGAATTATCTGCAGCAGCAAAAAGTAATTTGGCCTTTTTGGATTCGGAGACCAAGCCTTCAGCCATCCTTGTATAGATTAAGGTTATATGGGTGTGTTTCACTAAAAGATAAATCCCTCCAAAAATAATTTTTTTAATTAATTTTTGTTTTTGCATCCTCCTTTGCCATTAATCTTCTGTTCCTTTCTCCATTGATTTTTACAAAGTCATGGAAAGAAACATCATACTGGAGCTAGGGATTTTTTTATTCATTTTGCATGCAAAATTAAGTACAGTAGCAAAAATACAGCTTTGTCCGCGAGGAGGCTGAGCATGCATTCATGCCAAGTGTGCTTCACACCATGTTCTTTTGTACGTGGTCACTTGTATATTTGAATGCCCCCTGTGCATTTACACATGGAGAAAGCACCCTCCAGTCTGCATTAAAATGTGTCCTAGCTGTAGAAAAACCCACACCTCCCCACCCCCAAAACAGATTGACCCAGTATCGGCTGGTCAGTCCTTCCGTCTGGAAAGGTTTAATAAGGGTCATCAGGATTGTAGGCATCTGTGCAAATACTCGATGGGGGGTGTGGTACCACAAGTAGCGCTCTCTGGATGCTTCACAGTGTTTGGCTGTTAGCTTTAAGGCTTTCACCAATGTTAGTGATAGAATAGTTTATAGATTTTGTGGGGGAGTCATGTCTTGTCCACCCTGTGCATTAAAGCTGTTGGATGCTAAACATATGTGCTGTGATACAATAGAGCAACAACTGGTAGAGTTCGCATAGGAGGTCTTGGATGAAACCACCCGGGACATTGTGACAGTGGTTCATATGGCACGTAAAGTATGCAGGCACCCAGTAAGATGTGAGTTTGATGTTCTGGGCACTTTTGTAAGGGCAGCTACCTCGGCTGTAGTTAAAAGAAGTCATGCCAAACTCAGGATCCTAACTTTTGTGCAGGATGTCCAGCGTTTTTTTATTGTCCATTTTTATTTATTGTCCAGCTAGAAGAAGGGCTGCAGTTTGCCCCACCCTTGAAGGTGCTGCTTGGAAAGTTGGGGAATAGTATATTCTTTCATTCTGTGAAACAACATTTTTTGCATGCAATACTGGAATTCTTCAGGAATTACCCTATTAAGTAGTCACCATTTTGTAGGAAACGGACATGGACTGACTAGTGTAAACAAAAACAAAAAAAAGACTGTTCCAAAGTAGACCACATTCTTGGAATGGTAGAATGGGGTCTAGTTGGGCAGCAGGGATGTAAGCAGAGAAGAATATCCCACTTGGCCTTCATTCCCTATCTTCAGCTGCCAATGTGCCAGGTTGAATAATTTTCTAATTCCAAGTTAGTTATCCCCCCTTGACCTCAAGCATGAAGGTGCAGTGTAACATCAGGCTACTTTGTAGAATTGTGGTGGTCTCCTCCCTTCAGGGGCATCCCCCCAGTGCCTTGGAATCTTTTTCATTTAGCCCAGCTTGTTCTATGTCTACTTCTGGATTGTGGAGCAACAGAGAAAGTATTCTAGGCAAAGTAGAGAATGGATCATCACTCCTCAAGATTTTATCTGGTGCTTCTGAAGAAGGTTCTAACACTGTTAACACCCCTCATAATCCTCCTTATTAACCCAAGCCAGTGCTCTACCTGCCCAATATGTTGTTTTGCTTCACTGACCTCTACTACTTTTTCCTCTGAGCTCTTCCCAGCCTGTTTTTCCTCGCTTGTACCTGGCGTCCTTACCATGAACAGCAACATCCTTACACTTCTCTCTCCCTCAGTCATGATGGTGAACAGTAACTTCAAATGATATTATGACTCTTGTTCATCCTGCTCTATTGTCAAAATTGTACTGCCATTGTTGTACTGCTTTCTTATTTACAGTTTTTGTGGAAACTTTTTTGTATCCTTTTTTTAGTTAATTTCTAATTGTTTAACCTTGTTGTATTGTTTGCGGAGCTTTTCTCCCTGATCATCTGCTGAAAAAGGGCTTTTTAGCTCAGTCGGACAATCCCGGTCAACAAATGTAAAATAAAATAAATAAAAATTTGTGCAGACCCACAAACAAATGTGTGATAGTCAGAAAGCTCAGGATGTTTTCTTGTACTGTCAGTCTTGCTTCTCCTTTTGAAAGGGGATTGTTAATCACCATACTCAATCTCAGAATACACAGGAAGCTCCTCAGGTTTGCAGTTGAAAATGCTCCCTTTCATTTTACCTCTTTGTTAGATTCCTTGGAGGGCTTGTATGAAGTGCTCAACTACCCCTCCAGTTATTTACTGTACACGGGAATCTCAGCAAACCTTCAGAACTTCTGCTGCAATGTTTATCAGAATGCAAAAATAACAAACATGGACTCCATGGACTGAGGTCTTTAGTCTGACTACTTCTAGTAAGAATGTATCACATGACATGCCACACTCTGTGATATTGTGGTGCATACATAAAAGTGGTGCACATGCCCTTAGTATGGGAGCTAGATACTGAAAGAACTGCATCAAGAACAGGGTCTTCAGAAAGTTCTCACTTGTTACGTAATGCAGTGTCCCCTTCCAAAACCAACTTAGTGAATTTCAGAAGTTGCTTATATTTATTTAGTGGCATAAATGGACCTTTTTTGAAGGCAAGTGAACATAGTCATATGTTTGAGACTTCTCTGTTTTTCTAGTTTGAAAAGGCCAGAATTACACTGAGTGCGTGGAAGCATCATTTCAGCTTCTTTGGATCACTCTTGCAGTATTTCAGTACTGATGGGTTATTCTGCCTGAGGTAACCTGATATCCGATGTAACAAATCCAAAGCCTTCTTGAGAAATCATACGTTATTTGTATGACCTTAGCCTATTTAATATCATCTGACTATTTTGCTGTCAGTCTGAACACTACACTGTTGCCTACATCGTGTTTCACTGTTGCAGTCATTACACTTGGGTTATCCTGCTGGCAGGCTACCCGCAGTCGGCCTGAATTCCAAAGTCCTGGTCCGGCATCAGTTGCTGTCGCCTCTTCCCTGACGTCAGTGCACCAGGGGTATAAAAGATGCAGCCGACGCCATTTTCTTCAGTCTTTCTTGCCACTCTGTGCCCGAAGCAAAAGCAGTTCGCAAGTGCCAGTCGGGCCAACTCCTTAGATTTTCGAAATCGAATTTCAGATCCAAAGTCTTCAATAAAGCCAAGTACCCAGTTGGGGAAACTTTCTTCTTGCTCCACACCGATGTCAGAAAAAGTTATGTATTTCTTGTGGGAAGCAAATACCTCATAAGGATTTCCACTCTTACTGTATTCCTTGCCTAGGCCCTGACCACGACGTTGCTAGTTGTCGGTTTTGTGCTAGATTTAACCAACGCACTATTAAGCGTCTGCATGATTTTGCTTTTCATTATTTTGGCAGAAGGTTTAACTACACATTGCCGACGGAACAACCGACGACCGGAATTCATTAAAAACGTAAGGATAAAGACAAGGACAAGCATCCGAGGTCCAAAACCGACGAAGCCTCTTCTAGGCCAGTTGGTGGTTCGCCGGTGCTCAGTGAGGCGCTTTCGCAGCCCCTGACTCCCGCTACCTCAGAGCCACAGGCTGCCTCCGACTCCCACGTGGAGACAGCTAGGCCTCTGGATACTCAAGGTATTGGCCCTTTGGAAATTAATCCGTCAGATGGGTCCGGAGCCGCTGAGCAGGCATCAGCTTCTGAGGGTGTCTTCAGACCTACACAACTGTATATAAAGCCTACTTCAGCATCCAAGACAAAGTCTAAAACAGTTTTAAAGACAAGGAAACCAGTACAGCATTCTCCAGGACAGGCTTCTATGCCTAAGAAACAGATGCTTAAAATGGCCGAAGACCTAATTACTTTGATCAGGGGTTCCCATCCCCCTCCTGTTAAGAGGCCTAGGCAAGACACTAAATATGATTCCTCTGATCAGGATTCCATTTCCTCTGATTCCTCTTCTGATCAGGGATATTCTGTTCCTCCCTATGAGGATTCTGATTTTGAAGATTCTATTCCTTCAGCTTCTCCTCCTGAGGACTATTCTTTTGGGGAAACCCTACATACCATGAGGGAGCATTTCCATTGGGAGAGCCAGAATTATTCCGATTCTAAGAAAAGACTTGGAGACTTTATTTTACTTCCTCGGCACAGACCTCTTGCAATTCCCCCTGTTCTAGACATAGTAGATGATGTTTTTTCGGAGTCCGGCCTGTCTCCAAACGCTCTACCTCCTGCCCCTGTTAAGCCGGATAGATACTACAGGGTCCCAGACTCCCATAAATTTCTGTACAGAAACCCTGCTGCTGACCCAGAAACTATCTCACAGGGTCACAAAGGGGTCAAGGCTGCTTCTGCCAAAAAGCTTGTTCCGTCAGACAGAGATTCCAGGGCTTTGGACAGATGGGGGAAAAAAGTTTACACTTCTGCTACCTTGGCTGTAAGGGCTTTAAATTGTCAGTTTCATATGCTCAAATATCAGCAATACTTAATGTCTTTGTTAAAACAAAAAATGTTGCCAAATTCTGAATGTTCTGAGAACAAAGATTTGCAGGATTTATTGCATGCAGCTGAACAAGTGGGAAAACACACTTTGCAATGTGGCTATGATTCACTGGAGGCCTCGTGCAGGGCTGCCGTTACGGGTTCTGTTATTAGAAGGCATGCTTGATTAAAGGAACAGAATCTGCCTGATCATGTTAAAGCAGCAATATTGGATGCTCCATTACAGCATGATACTTTGTTTGGTGTTAAGGCAGAGGAGGTGTTAAAGAAAATGGAGGATAAAGCAAAATCTATGCAGACAGTAAAGGATTTCTTACAGGTACAGCCACACAGATTTAGCAAGAACTGGCCCTCTAAGAATTGGTCCTTTCCAGTGTCAGACAGACCACAGAGGCAGATTCAGATGCCCTAGAGGCAGGCAACTGCCCCAGGGCTCATACACGCCCAAACAATGGGGTGCTTCTACTTCCAAAAGCAGAGAAGACAAATCACAGCCTTATAGAAAACAGTCCCAATGACTTCCTTCTGCCTGTGCCAAGCACTTTTTGGCAGCACCCTTAGGGGGAAAGCTAGCACTTTTTTCACAAAACTGGCAGAAGATGACCCAGGACAAATGAGTCTTAAATATAGTCTCTCAAGGCTTACAGGTTCCACTTTCGCACCCTTCCAAAGGCAAAAGGCATGCCAGACCTGCCACGCAATCAATGGCAAGAAGCACAAAAACAAGTTTCATCTCTAATGGACATGGGGGCTATTCAGCCAGTGCCACCCTAAGAGCAGGGACAAGGATTTTACTCAAGACTTTTCTTAGTACCAAGAAAGGACAAAGCCTGGAGACCAATCCTGGACCTGTCTATTCTAAATACTTTTCTGGACGTCCCAAAATTCAAAATGTTGACTCTACAGCAACTTCTGCCCATGCTGGATAAGAAGGCTTGGCTTGTAACTTTGGACCTCAGAGGCATACCTGCATGTCCCAATCAGACAATCTTGCAGAAGATGCCTCAGATTCATAGCTGACTCACTGCACTATCAATTCTCTGCACTGCCCTTTGGCTTATCTACTGCGCCCAGAGTCTTCACAAAATGCCTGGCACCAGTAATTGCATTTTGCAGACAAAGAGGAATTCAAATATACCCCTACTTGGATGACTGCCTTATTCAAGCAAAGGACAAAGATATTCTACTACAGCATCTGGTGTTTGTAAAAAGATTACTAATTTGCCTGGGGTACGCAGTAAATGAAAAGAAATCAAAACTAGTACCCTCTCAAGAGATAATATTCCTGGGTGCAAGCTTAAATACAACTGCCCAGATGGCTTATCTCACGCCAAACAAACAAAGGCATCTGATTTCTTACTTCAAAGACATGGAAACAAAGACCCAGTTATCTGCAAGAAAAATTCTGCAAGCTCTGGGCTACATGGCATCCTGCATTCTACTAATTCCAGATGCAAGACTGCATATGAGGAAACTACAATGGTATCTAAAAAGTGTTTGGACTCAACATTGCCACAGCTTGGAAACTAAATCTGAAGTAGGAACTTCATTTGTCAGCAACCTTTAGGATATGGATCCGATCTCGGATCCGAGCTTGCAACTTCTATCACAGCATAGATCTGAGCTCCTAGCTCCTCCCTTTACCCATAATCCCCTACCAACCCTGACTGACCTCAGATCTAGTTTGCCGCTTTTCAAGCAACAGCTAGATTCCAGAGCTCTTGGTGTATTCTTGTGAGAAAAGAACATTTTAATTTCTTTCTTGTACTCTTTTTGAGCGAGTGTTTGTGTGTGTGTTTAGGTGTTCCCTAGCCCTAATTTCACTTCTTTTATCTTAAATTAGCTTAAATTTGTTATCTTTATTTCTCCTCCCTGCTCTTGCTGGTCACAGCGTGTGTGTGTGTGTGTGTGTGTGTGTGTGTGTGTGTGTGTGTGTGTGTGTGTGTGTGTGTGTGTGTGTGTGTGTGGTGTGTAGGGGCCTAACGTGTGCGTTTTCTTTTAGTGATGTCGGGGGGCCCCTAAAGCTATTTTTTCCGAAATGCACCGAGTGTGGTCACAAGCTTTCACCGGCTGATGGCCACACTTGGTGCGTTAGGTGCCTTGGGGTTGAACACCTCTCCTCGGGTTGCGCGATTTGCGCTGCGTTCAACCCCAGGGCACTTAAGGATTGGAGGTCGAAGCTGGTTCTGACGGGCCTTTTGCCCCCAGACCCGGCTCCGGCCTCCGGTACTTCTGTGACCGCTACCCAGTCTTTGGTACCGGCCACTCCTGCCCCCCTCCCTCCGACCGGGACTCAACCTCCCACTGTGGCTTTGGAGGTGAGGGAGGCCAGGAAAGAGAAGCGGAGGGAGAAGCACCTTAAGCGGCGGGCTGAAGACTCCTCCTCGGCTCCGCTTGCCAAACGGGCTTCTCCCTCCAGGGTTTCTGGTTCGCCTCCTCCTTGGATCCGATCCCCTTGCTTCTCACCGGGACCCGAGGAGGAGGTGACCCGGTCCCTGTCGAGGTCATCGAGGCGGCACTCCAGGCCTGCCTCGGTGGCCTCCTCGAGGTCCACCTTCAGTATGTCGGATGCGAACATGGACCGGATGATGAGGAGGTTCATCCAGGCCCAGATGCAGATTGGGAGTGCTCTTGCCCCCCCCCCCCTTCGGGGGGGAGCTTGACCCCCTTTTTTGCTCCCATCGCTCCTTCTCCGACCCACCTTCCGGGTTCGGAGCTGTCAGAGCCGAGCCACGTTGGATCCGAGGGTGGGTCGGAGCTGACAGTGCTAGGCACTTCGGCTCCGACTATTCCCTCAAGTTTGTCTGATTCGACCTCTCGGAGCCGTGGGCCGAGGTTCGGATCCAAGGGACTCTGTGTGCTTTCGGCCCCGCCCGGTCGGAGCGCGCGGGTCCTTCGGATCTGACAGTCTCTGCCCCGGGTCCGATCCCCGCCTCGGATCAGAGTGGGAGTCGGATCTCGGACCCGTCAGAGAGCGGCTCCCCCTTGGCTTTCGCTGTGGTGGAGAGGGTACTGTTGAGTACATCCAGGCCTCCGGACCTGGCTTCGGCTCCCCCCTGCACTCCCTCTCAGCTGGTCTTGGCTCCCCTCACCCGGCCTTCGGGGCAGCCTGCTTCAGCGCCTCTAGGTGTTCCATTGGATCAGGATATTGCTGGTGAGGACTCCTTGGACAGCCCCCCCCCCCCGAGGAGATTCCTCGCAAGTCGAAGTGCAAAAGGAGGCACGTGGACTCCCCCGAGTCCCTCACTGAAGATATGGGCTTGGATGAAGGGGAAGGCTCCCCAAGGTCACCCCCTAAGGAGACATCATGGAAATGCTCAGAATCGGGGGGGGGGGGTCTGCCCCCAAGGCTTCCTCCGATGAGTCCATATTCCTAGAGGCGTTCGAGGCAGGGCCATCTACCTCTTGGTTGTCCCCTCCCCCCGACCCCTTGGTGGATTTTATAGCCACTAGGGCTTGGAGAGAGCCGGACACTGTAGAGCCTGTTCCCAAGCGCCCGGACAAAATCTTGAGCCCCCCGTCAGAGAGAACCCATTGGATCAAAGGTCCCCCTGTGGATGCCATGTTGGTGGCGGCAGCCACCAAGAGAGAGTTGGCTCAGGAGAGCCCCACGGTTCATCTGCCAAGCAAGGAGTCTCGTGCGATGGACCGCTTTGGGAAGTGGGCCTTTAGTTCTGTGACCTTCTCCATGAGGGCCATGAACTATATGGCACACGTCATTCGGATGCAGCAGGGTCTAATTAAAGAATATGCTGCTTCCCCCCCAGTGTCCATGGAAGGGGACAAGCAACTGTACTCCTCCCGAATGTCCACCCTATGTTCTATTTCCAACACCTCTATGCGGTTTTTGTCTCACGCCACTGAGGGAGCCGCTAGAGCAGGCGGAGTCAGGCTGGTCATGAGGAGGCAAGCCTGGCTCCGACATTGTGACCTCTCGGAACCCTTTAAGGCGTCATTTGCGAATGCCCCTTTTGATGGTTCTGCATTGTTTGGCAAAACCGTTCGCGACACCCTTATCCAGAGCGAGAAAGACGCGAAGAAGTTGTCTGCCGTCGGAGTCCGCTTCTCTGCTACTCAGAGGTGCTTTGCCAAGAACCAAAAGGGTCAGAAGAAGATGTGGTTCCGAAAATCGCATCAATCCCAGTCTGCTCCAGACAACCAGTCCTCTCATGGCAGAGGAGGACAGGGAGGATGCCGCCCTAGAGGCAGAGGGGGTTACAGGAATTTTGGGTCCAGATAACCTTTCGCAGAGAGGCCCACGCAGAACCCCTGCAGGGTTACCCGGCTGCTCCACTCTGGAGGCAGTCGGGGGACGTTTTTCGAGGCACCTAGCAATGTGGGAGTCAGTAACAATGGATCACTGGGTGCTTCGTGTTATATCCAGAGGATACCAAATTCCCTTTCTTGTAACCCCCAGAATCAGAAGCCTCCCCGATGTACCACCCAATCAGAGAGAGGCGGCTGCTGCAGAAATTCAGCAGCTCTTACAAAAAAGAGCCATCCAGCCCGTCCCCCCAGATCAGCTCGGATCAGGTTTTTACTCCAGGTTCTTTCTGGTGCCAAAAAAGACGGGGGACGCGAGGCCCATCCTGGACCTCTCTCTCTTGAACCTGGCAGTACCAAAAGTAAAGTTCCGGATGGTCACACTGCAATCTATTCTCCCACTACTGCGGGAGAACGACTGGATGTGCTCGATAGACCTCAAGGATGCGTACTGTCACATTGTCGTAGACAGATGCTCCAGGATGTTTCTCCGCTTCCGGCTGGGAGCCAGCCATTTCCAGTTCAGGGCCCTTCCTTCGGTCTCACCTCAGCCCTCAGGGTGTTCACCAAGGTCTTGGCAGAGATAGCGGCCCACCTGAGACTCCAGGGAATTCAGGTCTTTCCGTACCTGGATGACTGGCTCCTTACCGCCCCAACAAGGCATCTTCTTTGCTCATGCAGGGATTATTTCCTCAATCTGGCTCCACTCCTAGGGTTGACCATCAACATGGCCAAATCCTCCCTGGCTCCTACACAAGTATTAGATTTCATAGGGTCGAGGTTGGACTCCAGACTGATGCTTGCTTTCTTAACTCCAGATCGGCTTCAGAACCTGAGGTTGCATGTGCAGGCCATCCTTCAACTTCAAGCTCCTTCGGTGGAATTGGTCCTGAGGGCTCTAGGGTCCATGGCAGCAGCAATTCCGCTGCTGCCATTGGCCCGGCTGAATATGAGGGTCGTACAGTGCACCCTCCAGGTACAATGGTCCCTATCTCGCAATCCCCTGTCTCATCCCATTCCCTTAAGCAGGGTCTGCAAAAGGTCGCTCGTGTGGTGGCTCCAGTCCTCCAATCTCCACACGGGACACCCCTTCTCGCTGCCTCCGCCAGTCGCCACAGTGACCACGGACGCTTCTTGCCTGGGGTGGGGTGGGGGGGCACTATTCGGGCAGAACAGTCCAAGGCACGTGGAACGACATAGAGACCTCATTGCATATCAACATCCTGGAAATGAGGGCGGTGCTTTTGATGTTGCAAGCACTTTGCAACTCTCTTCAGGTGGGGACGATTGCAGTACAGACGGACAACATGTTAGTCGTCTGGTACCTCAACAAACAGGGGGGAACCAGGTCTTACCCTCTCTGCCGCGAGGCCATGAGAGTGTGGGAATGGGCGATATCCACCAACCGCTTTCTCATCGCAACGCACATTCCGGGACAGTCCAACATTTTAGCGGACAGACTCAGTCGTACTATCCTGACTCCTTACGAGTGGTCTCTCAATCCTCTAGTGGCAGAGCAAGTATTTGCCCGATGGGGGCGACCTTGTTGTGATCTTTTTGCCTCTCCCTCAAATGCCAAATGCAACGATTACTTTGCTCTGATCCCCCCTCCGGGGGAGTCCCCGAGAGACTCTCTAGTCCATGCTTGGCCTCCCTGTCTGCTTTATGCTTACCCGCCTCTGCCCCTGATGTTGAAACTATTGCAGAAAGGCAGTCAGTTGGGGCGCAAGATGATCCTCATTGCCGCATTCTGGCCTCGTCAGACGTGGTTCCCTTACCTATGGTCTCACCTGATTCATCCGCCCTGGATTCTGGATCCCCTCCCAGATCTCATTTCACACCCCCTGGGTCTTCCGACTCCAAACCTGGCCAACCTAAAGCTGACTGCTTGGTTGCTCCAGTTCCACTCCTGATTAGGACTCACGGAATCTCATTACCAGTCAAAGCCATTCTAGTAGCAGCTCACAAGCCTTCCACCAGAAGGGTTTATCGGAGTAAATGGAAACGTTTTTCCATTTGGGCAGAGCACTGTCATTTAGATCCCTTTATGGCGCCGGTAGCGTAGGTTCTAGATTTTCTAACTTCTCTCTTTCACCAGGGGGCTAGTTCTTCCAAGGTCAAGGTACAACTTGCAGCAATTTCACACTATCATGTAGGGCAGGAGTCAGGCCCGCTTATTATTTCCAAACTGTGTAAGACCTTCCTTAAGGGGTACCTTCCTCCTCAGGCCCCCGGTCAAAGAGGTGGTACCTCCGTGGGATTTATCCCTAGTTTTACAGGCCTCGACTAGCCCCCCTTTTGAGCTGGCGGCCACTGTTGATCTCAAATACCTCTCTTGAAAAACGGCCTTTTTTGTGGCCATAACTTCAGCCAAGAGGGTCTCGGAACTCCAGGCTCTCTGTGTCAAACCACCGTATTTAGTCTTCCACCCAGACAGGGTTCACCTCAGGATCAATCCGTCTTTTCTACCTAAGGTATCTTCGGAAGCTAACATTAATCAATCTATTAATCTTTCTGTATTCTTCCCCGACTATCAAAACAAAGGAGAATATAAGCTGCACTCTTTAGACGTGCACAGACAACTACGTTTTTATATTCATCGAACTACTGGTCATAGGCAATCCGATCAGTTGTTTGTCTCCTTTGCCAAAAACAACTTTGGCAACTTGGTTTCTAAAGTTACCCTCTCCCGATGGATATCTAGTTGTATTCTCTTAGCATGTCAGAGCTCGGGAAGGCCTGCACCTCAGGGAGTCCGTGCTCATTCTACTAGGGTCGTTGCTACATCGGCTGCTTTCAAGGCTAGGGTTTCTCTGGATGACATTTGTTCCGCAGCCACTTGGGCTTCATCTCGTACCTTTATCAGCCACTACAAAGTAGGTATTGTCTCCTGAGGTAGGGTGTCTTTTGGCTCTGCAGTGCTCCGGAATATTCTTCCATGAGGCCACCCAAGATTTAGGTAGCTGGGGACTCTGTCCCAAAGGTTGCTGACAAATGAAGTTCCTACTTCAGATTAAGAAGTTATGTACTCACCATAACGTTCCATCTGAGTAGGTATCTTCATTTGTCTGCAACCATCCCCCCCTCCTTCCCCCTGACCAATATGATCCTACCTGGGGTTCTTTAGATTAGTTCCCTCTGGGACACAGTATTAGCTGTGCTATGGGGCAAACTTGATCTGAGGTCAGTCGGGTTGGTAGGGGATTATGGGTAAAGGGAGGAGCTCGGATCTATGCTGTGATAGAAGTTGCCGGCTCGGATCCAAGATCGTATCCGTATCCCAAAGGTTGCAGACAAATGAAAATACCTACTCAGATGGAACGTTATGGTGAGTACATAACTTCTTATTACTCTCATTCCCTGCCTGCAACAGGAATTTCAGTGGTGGGCACAAGCCTGTCACCACAACAAAGGACAGCCATTCACCTTACCCACTGCCAGGCAAACACTAACAACAGATGCATCAGATTATGCCTGGGGTGCGCACATGGCAGGAAAATGTATTCAGGGCACATGGCCCACAAACCAAATGCATCTTCATATCAATCAAAAAGAGATGCTAGCTGTACAAAATGCCCTGACAGCCTTCAAGGACCTACTTCATCCAGGACAACTACTGATAGACAGACAATACTACAGTCATGTGGTACATAAACAAGCAAGGGGGCGCACATCCCTACCCCTTCTGCAGGCAAGCCATGTATTTGTGGAACACAGCTTTGACTTATCAAATACATCTGCAAGCACAATTCCTCCCAGGAAAGACAAATGCTTTGGCAGACTAGCTAAGCAGAAACCTCATGGATCCTCACGAGTGGAAATTGGACCCACAAATCTTCAACATGATAACAGAGAAATGGGGATGCCCAGACAGATCTATTTGCTTCCCCTCACAACTGCCAGCTACACAGATTCTGCACGCGGACTTATCACAAGCAAGCATGGAAAGTGGACGCCCTTTCATTCAGCTGGAAAGCCCTTACAGTATATGCCTTCCCTCCTCTGCCTCTCCTCTCCAAGGTACTCCTAAAGGTCAGACAAGAGAAGCCAAAAATGATACTGATTGCCCCAGGGCTGGCCACGCCAGCACTGGTACCCAATCCTGAAGAGCTTGTCTCAAGGCCCAGCCTGGACATTGCCTCTAATACCTCATCTGTTGACCCAACAGAACAATCAGATCCTACACAGTCAACTCAGAACCGTAAATCTGGCTGCATGGTGGATAATGTAATCATTCAGAACACACCTCTCTCTAAAGCAGTTATGGGTGTTGTTTTGGAGGCCAGGAGTTCCCAGCACCAGAAAATCTTATGCAGACAAATGGAAGAGATTCTATGCTTGGAACCAAGCACAGGGAATTGACTTGCTTGAACCAAATATTCCTCAGATTTTGCAATACTGGACTGAGATGCTGGACAAAGGCCTATCCTTCTTGTCAATTAAGATCCATGCCTCTGCCATTTCAGCTCCTTACAATACGGACCCACCTATTTTTTCTCATCCACTGCTAAGACAGCTTCTCAGAGGGGCCAAAAACATAAGACCTCCAAGGAGAGCTCCAATACCTACATGGGACCTCAATTTTGTCTTGGAAGAACTCACACTGCCTCCTTTTGAGCCTGCCAACACAGCAGAGATAAAATACTTGTCATGGAAAACCGCTCTTCTCCTAGCTATAACTTCAGCAAGAAGAGTCTCAGAGTTACAGGCAGTAATGGCTGTGGAACCTTTTATTATTTTCCATCAAGACAGGGTTTCTCTAAGGACAAACCTGACATTTATGCTTAAGGTAGTGTCCAGTGTGGTTCTTAACCAAACCATACATTTGCCTACCTTTTATCCAAACCCACAGAATAAGGGGGAGAGACTTCTGCATTCTTTGGACATACACAGACAGCTACGTTTTTACTTGGACAAGACTAAATCCTTCAGAAAAACTGAGCAACTCTTAGTGGCATATGCTGCAGGTTCCCAAGGAAAAGCCATTTCAAAGCAGACTATTTCAAAATGGATAGGCCACTGCATTCGTTTCTGCTATTCACAACATGGCAAATCAGTGCCCAAGGGCATTTGGCCACATTCTACCAGAGCAGCAGCCACTTCAGCAGCCTTCCTCAGAGGAGTACCAACCAAGGATATTTTGGAGGCTGCAACATGGACTTCAGTGCACACTTTTACAAAGCACTACCATTTACCTCTCTACTCTAAATCCAGAGCAGGCTTTGCCACTGCAGTTCTGCAGGGCCTCATAGCCACTCCAAACTCTGTTTAGGCCCAGCCACCCAACCTCAGCTTTGGGATTCAACCCAAGTGTAATGACTGCAACAGTGAAACACGATGAACATAGTACAGTTGTGTATCTACCATAAATGTAGATGTTAGAGTGTATTCACTGTTGCAGTCCAGTTTCACACCATCCCCCTTTTTCTTTACTGGGACTTATCTGTACCTCTATTCTATACAACCTATGTGGTGTATTTGCTTGTAGATGAAGGTTTTGTGCATGCTTTTTTATGATCATAATTTTTACAGCCTACCCTTTTGGGGGCACCTGACAGCTGGGGCAAGAAAAACTGAAGAAAATGGCGTCGGCTGCATCTTTTATACCCCTGGCGCACTGACATCAGGGAAGAGGCGACAGCAACTGACGCCGGACCAGGACTTTGGAATTCAGACTGACTGCGGGTAGCCTGCCAGCAGGATAACCCAAGTGTAATGACTGCAACAGTGAATACACTCGAATATCTACATTTATGGTAGGTACACAACTGTACATTTTCTTTAGGTAAGTTCTCCACTGGGGACCTTCTTTTTTTCTTGCTCTTTGTATACAAGATTTTATGATCTTCCTCATCACTGTAGTAGTGTTCACCACATGTGGGATCTGCTAACAAGGATAGCTCAATATCTAGCTAGTATACCAAAGCCTTTACATCCTCCCTGCATTGTACATCAGGCATATGCTCCCTGCAAAGTGCATAAAGGGAAAGTATGCATGCTCAGTACTCAGAACTTCTTTACTTTGTGGTTAACGCAATCTGCATCTTGTTGGACATACTTGGCAAAATTTTTTTCCAGCTTAATAAGTTGTACAGACAAAAGTCAGGGGTGGCAATGAGAGCCAGAGTGGCTCCAGTGTTTGCAAAGCTTGTGATGGCCACCTGGGAACAAAGTCACATCAGAACTCACCCTTCATATTCGAAAGTCATTTTTTTTACAGATGTTACATTGATTTGCTTTTCGTCTAGAAGGGGAGCAAAGAAGATTTTCTTTCCTCCTTGGAATATTTAAACAGCAGCACCTGTTTCTTGAGATTGACCATCTGTGGTTTGGGTAAATAAATTAATTACCTTGATATCCCCTTGAATGTAGAAAGAAGTGCAGTTCTTTATAGCAAGATGTTTAGAAAGGATACTATTGTCATTAACTACCTGTGTTGTAAAAGCTTACACCCACACCACATGAAGAAAGGTGTGATCAAGGGACAGTACATCAGGTTAAGCAGACTCTGCAGTAACAATGACACCTTTGCAGGTGGAGTGGAGATGCTTAAGAATCTTTTCCTGCAGAGAGGCTATCCCCTTAGTTTATTAACCAACATTGCATAGGAGGTAACACTCGGCAGGACAAGGCAAAACCCATTTGATGGGCTACTTCATCTACTATCGAAAAAATGGGCAAACAAGGTCACTGTTCCTCAAATACCAACTGACAAATACAAGAGTGGTTTCTCTTTTCCCATTACCATGGACATGTCTGTCATTTAACATGGCATTGTCAACAACTGGAAAATAATATCTGAAGTAGTTTACTTCATTTGGTTTTCAACCTGTGAGATACGGATCCATATCAGATCCGAGCCGGCAAATATTACTAGCATCAACTCAAGCTCCACACTCCTCCCCTTACCCATAATACACCTCTACTACCTTCCATCCCCAGATCTCATTTGCCGCGATTTGTTGTACATTGTGTCTTCAGAGCTCCAACTAGCAGTGGGTGATTTCTTACTGTAAGTTAAACAAATCCTGTTTCTTTTAGCTGATTTAGGTACCCTTTCTCCCCCCCCCATCATTTTGGCGTTGAGTGTAGGTTTGTTTAGATAGAGTAGTTTGTCTGTGGCACCCCTCCCCCCTTTTTAGTGTCGTCTCTAGTCTAGTGTGGTGAGTGGGTGTGTGTCTGTTAGAGTAAAGAAAGTTTTTTGCCTGTCTTTTTTAAGGCTTCTTTCTTTTCTTAGAGGATTGCTGAAAAGCTTATCTTTAAGCGCTGCACAGTGTGGCCATAAGCTCTCCCCAGCAGATGGCTACACTCTGTGTTGTGCTTTAGGTGTGAACCACCTTAGTGTGGATTGCTCCATTTGTTCAGGGTTCAATCCTTGAGCATTAAAAGATAGAAAGGCCAAGTTGACCCTCAAAGGTCTTCTGCCTGCTACTGATCCTCCTTCCTCATCTTCAGTCACAGCGGCTGCTGTGACTGCCTCTCCTGCTTCTCTTCCTCTGGCCTCCCCTTCCTCCCAAGCTGGGGCTCAAACTCCTGCATCTAAGTCTGTGGTAGCGGAGCAGAGGAGAGGTAGAGAACATGAGAGAGAGAGTCTAAGATGAAGGAAAAGAGGAGGAGATCCCCAGACCTCGCTTCTCTGAGCAAGTCAGCATGGATCCATGACTCCCCTCAGCTCCGGTCTCAGAGGTTCTCCCCAGAGCCGGAGGAGACACGCCCAGTCTCCCGGGCCTCTGTTCCCAGACCCACCAGGTCAGAGTCTGTGGCCTCGTCAGCCCCCCCTTTCCTCTGGAGAGGCGAGCTCGCTTCCTTTTTTTCAACCTATTTCTCCTTCCCTGATCCGACCTTTGGCTTCGGAGTTCTTGGATCCGAGGTTGGCCTTAGTCAAGGGGTCGATGCCAATGGTCCTTGTTTCCTCGACGCTGACAGCTGCCTGGAGCATCACAGATATGACCAGTTCGGATCCAAGCCGTTCTCGGAGCCGAAGCCTGAGTGTCTGATCCGAGGGAGTGGAACCTTTCCCATTGGCTCCGACGTTGTTGGGCCAGGTTCTTTCCCTCAGAGCTACGTCCACTTCAGGACTGGTTCCGATTCTCTCATCAGACCCGGGGAGACTGGCCTCCTTATTAGCTTCCCAGGAGGTCCACTCTCTGGTGTTTGATGTGGTAGAAAGGGTCCTCTCCATTGAATCGAGACCCCTGACTGCCCTTTCGGCTCTGTATATGGTCCCCATTTGTCTTACCAGAGGGACAGCCCGTGCTCTGAGCCCCAGACGGTTCCCCCAGAGGAACAGATGGCTTGTGAGTGCTCCCCTGAGAGCCCCACTGGAGATGTGCTTCACAAATATACGTGCAGGATGAGGCACTTGGACTCCCCCGAGTTCCTAACCGAGGGCACAGATGTAGATGATGGGGAGGGCTCCCCAAGATCACCTCCTGAGGATTTCTCCTGTGGAGACATCATGGAGATCCTGTGCCAGTTAGGGAGGTTGGTCTTGCCCCCAGGCCGCCCTCTGATGAGTCTGTGTTCCTGGAGGCTTTCAGCACAGGCCCGTCTACTTCCTGGGTGTCCCCTCCCGCGGATCCTTTAGTGGATTTGATCACCGCATGGGCTTGGAAGGAACCAGATACCATGGAGCCAGTCCCCAAGCTCCCTGATAAAGTTTTAAGCCCCCCCCCCCTTGACAACCCTTCCTGGAATAAGGGCTCCCCAGTGGACACCATGGTGATAGCAGCAGCCGCTAAGAAGGAACTATCTCAGGAAAATTCCTTGGTCCACCCTCCTGACCGGGAGTCACATATGATGGACGGCCTAGGGAAGCTGGTGTATGCTTCAGCTACCTTTTCGATCAGGGCGCTGAATTACTTGGCCCATGTCACTAGACTCCAACGTGACCTAGTAAAGGAGCTGGAGGAGTCTCCACCCAAGTCCATGTCACAGGAGGACAAGGCTTCGTTCTCTGCAAAAATGGCCACTCTGAAAGCGGTATCAAATACATCCATGCGACGACTCTACCATGCTACGGAAGGAGCGGCTAGGGCGGCTGCGTCCGGCATGTCCATGAGGCATAGCACCTGGCTCAGGTTGTGTTAATTTACCGAACCCTTTAAGGCGTCATTTGTCAATGCCCCTTATGCCGGCTCGACACTTTTCGGTAAGACTGTCAAGGAGACACTAGTCTGGAGTGAGAAGGATGGGAAGACACCGTCTGCCATCGGGATCCGCTTCTCTAATGCTCAACGGTCCTTTTCCCGGAACCAGAGAAGGCAAAAGAAGATGTGGTTCCGGAAGTCTCAGTATTCCCGGGACACTCTGGGCTCTTCTTCCCCTAGAGCCAGAGGGAGACAAAATGGACTCCAGCCCAGAGGCAGAGGGGGTTATCAAAACTTTGGATTTCGAGAGCCATTATCTGACAGACCTGTGCAGCAACGCTGAGGGATTGCCCAGCTGCTGAACTCTGGAGGCAGACGGGGGATGATTGTTTTTGCACCCAGCGACATGGGAGTCCATAACAGCAGACTGCTAGGTGCTTCAAATCATATCCACAGGATATTCTATCCCCTTCATGGGGTACCCCACATCTCCCAAATGCCTCCCGGACATTCCACCCACGCAAAAGGAGGCAGCAGCACAGGAATTTTTTAAATTGCTAGGAAAACAAGCCATCGAAACTGTCCCCCTGGATTGGTCTGGACCAGCCTTCTACTCCAGGTTATTTTTGGTGCCAAAGAAAACAGAGAACTTGAGTCCCATTCTGGACCTCTCTACCCTGAACCTGTCAGTTGCCAAAGAGAAGTTCCGGATGGTCACACTACAGTCCATCATGCCATACCTGCATGTGAGCTTCTGGATGTGCTAGTTAGATCTCCAGGATGCTTACTATTACATAAAAATGCACAGAATCTCCAGGAGGTTCCTCCATTTCCGCCTAGGGGGCCAATCAAGCCCTACCCTTTGGTCTCACCACAGCCCCCAGGGTGTTTACCAAAGTGTGGTGGTTGTAGCGGCTCACCTGAGGCTTCAGGGGATTCAGGTCTAACCGTACCTGGACGATTGGCTCCTCACTGCTCCCACCAGGTGTCTACTTTCCCAAACCAGGGATCACTTTCTGACACTTGCCCTGAGTTTGGGTATGTCAATCAACACATCCAAATCTCTCCTAGAGCCTGTACAGGTAATAGACTACATTGGTGCCAGGATAGACGCACTCTAGTGCAAAGTGTTCAAAACCTCAGGATGCATGTCTCCCTGATCTACCATTCTCACCTTCCGACAGAGGAATCAGTGTTGAGGGCTCTAGGCTCAATGGCGTTGAACATAACTCTTCTTCCGTGTGCTCTAATGGTTCAGTGGTCCCTGTTGGAATTGCCACTAACTTATCCTATCCAACTAAGTCAAGTGTGTCGGTCATCCCTCGTATGGCGGATGAGCTCTCTGGACATTTTGGAGGGGCGAGCTTTATTCCGGCCCAAACCTCAGTGACCACGGATGCCTCCCAACTCAGGTGAGGGGGCATTGTTCGGGCAGGACAGTCCAAGGCCTGTGGTCCCTCATAGAGACCAGATTGCATATCACTGTCCTAGAGATGAGGGCGGTCCTTCTAGCGTTGCAGGCCCTTCATGCCTTTCTTCCTCTGGGGACGATTGCCATTCAGTCAGACAACATGTCAGTAGTCTGGTATATCACCAAACAGGGAGGGACCAGATCTTACCCCTTTTGTCGCGAGGCCATGAGTGTGTGGGAATGGGCTTTCTCCACCAGTCACTTTCTCATCACAATGCACATTCTGGGATGGTCCAGCATTCTAGTGGACAGACTGTCGGACCATTCTGATGCCTTACGAGTGGTCTCGAATCTGTCAGTAGATGAACAGATCTTTAGCGAGTGGGTGCGGTCGACCTTGCTGCAATCTCTTTGCATCTCCTTCCAATGTGAAGTGTAGCAGGTTTTTCGCTCTGAACCCCCTGCCGGGGAGTCCCCCAGAGACGCTCTAGTTCATGATTGGCCTCCCAGTCTCTTCTGTATGCTTACCCACCAGTACATCTCATCCGAGGTTTCTGCAGAAAGCCTGTAGACTGGGGAGCAAAATGTTCCTTATTGCCTCATTCTGGCCTCGACAGGTATGGTTTCCCTTCCTTTGGTCTCACCTTCTGGCTCCACCTTGGATCCTAGATCCCATTCCAGGATCTGATTTCACACCCATCGGGGGTGCTTCATCCGAGTCTGGACAGCCTGACGTTCACGGCTTGGCTGCTCCAGTTCCCGTGATCATTAGGACTCCTGGACTTTCTTCCTCAGTTAAATCTATTTTGGTAGCTGCTCATAAGTCTTCAACCCGAAAGGTTTATCGCAGCAAGTGGAAACATTTTTCTTTTTGGGCCTCTCAGAGGTGTTTGGGTCCTTTCACGGCTTCTGTTTCCGCTATTCTTGATTTTCTAGCTGATATTTTGCAGCATGGAGCTAGTTCTTCTGTCAAAGTTCAGTTGGCTGCTATTTCTCATTTTCATGTGGGCATGAATTCTGCATCCTTGGCATCTTCCAGACTGTGTAAAGCCTTTACCATAGGCACCTTTTTGCTATGCCCCCCCCCCCCCGTCAAAGAACCTGTCCCTCTGTGGGACCTTACTATGGTTCTCCAAGCTCTGGTCACTTCTCCTTTTGAGCCTGCCACTGCTGCAGATCTAAACTTTCTATCATGGAAAACAGCTTTACCTCTGCTAGAAGGGTTTCTGAATTACAGGCCATGTCTGTCAAACTTCCGTACATGATTTTTCATAAAGATAGAGTTTGCCTTCGAACCAACCCATCTTTTCTTCCTAAGGTGGCGTCACCAGTCAATATCAATCAGACTGTTAATTTGCCTGCGTTGTTTCCCAATTTTACCAACAGGATAGAATACAAGCTACACATGTTGGATGTTCATAGACAGTTATGATTCTATTTACACAGGACAAAAAAATTTCATAAGTATGATCAATTGTTTCATTCTAGAGACCCTTTTTGGGCAAACCTATTTCCAAGGTCAGTGTAGCTAGATGGATTTCTTCATGCATCCTGCAGGTCTATTGTCTCCTGCAGGTCAGGTAAAAGCTCATTCCACTAGGTCCATGGCTAAGTCTGCAGCTTTCTGGTCTAGAGTGTCTTTGGATGACATTTGCTCTGCAGCTACTTGGTCCTCATCTCATACATTTATTTCTAATTACAAATTGGATTTGACTTCTAGAAGGAAAGCATCCTTTGGCTCCGCGGTGCTCCAGAATATCCTTCCATGAGGGCCTTGCAGGAGTTTAGTAGCTGTCCCACAGGTTGAAGACCAAATGAAGTAAACTACTTTAGATAAAAAAGTTATGTACTCACCATAAAGTTCCATCTGAGTAGTTGTACTTTTTGTCTTCAACCGTCCCTCCCTCCTTCCCCTGGACCTTGGTACATGTTCAGGCTTACGGGCTGCAGTATAGGTCACAAGTATGTTATCAGGTCAGGCTCTAAGTATAATTTCAGCAAACTCGATCTGGGGATGGAAGGCAGTGGAGGGGTATTATGGGTAAGGGGAGGAGTCTGGAGCTTGGAGCTGATGCTAGTAATACTTGCCGGCTCGGATCCAAAATGGATCTGTATCCCACAGGTTGAAGACAAATGAAGTACAACTGCTCAGATGGAACGTTATGGTGAGTACACATCTTCTTTCTACAGGAACAAAGAATTATTCGAGATTGTTGGCGACAAAGCATTGTTCACATATAAAAAAAAATTACTGAACATTAAAAGCATGGTAGAAACTTCAAAGAAATGTAATTTGACCCCAGAAACATCCACCTGAACTATTAGTTGTGGCAAATGCAAACATTGCTGTTAAGTTTACAACTGTTTCAGTGTTTACATCCTGGCAGTAAATAGAACAATTGTCTCTAGAGACAGGTTCAACTCCAGTTCATGTGGAGTGGTATACTTGGCACATTGTGACACTTGTCAAAGGTATTAGATTGGTAAGACCATCAGAAACCTCAGCAGATGGATTTACGGGAATGCTTTAGCTGTCAAAAAGGATGACACTAATAATACTTTGGCTAAACATGCTGGAATTTGTATAGATTTTAAGAATTTCAACTTTCTTGTGTTAGATTGAGTTGATATGGACACCTTCATTGGCGATCATAATGTTTTGCTCGAATGCCAAGAAACTGAGTGGCAGCTACGACTTGCCGCAGACAGAAAAACAGGGTCGAATGAACATATTAACCTCAAGTGCTTTTTATTGGCACAGAGGTTATGATCGTCTCTTGCATATCTCTTATTATGTAGAAGTTTCACTTGTTTTATCTACCTGTATCTTCAAAATGTCAGAGCTATATTGTATTATGTTAAGTTATATCTGATCACAAATCTGGTTTGATTTGCTTGGCTTAGGCTTGCACATGACTATACAGACTTTCATTTCATTCACAAAATGTTCTCATTTAAATGATGTTCATCGTGCATACAGCTGCAGTAATCACAGATGGGTTTTCTGCCGTCAGGCGGGTCCTCGGTCGGCCGAATTCCAAAGTCTTGGTCCGGCATCGGTTGTCGTCGCTCTCTTCCCTGACGTCAGTGCGACAGGGGTATATAAGACACAGCCAACGCCATATTCTTCAGTCTTTTTTGCCGCGCGGTGCCCGAAGCAGAAGCAGTTCGCAAGTTCCGGTCGGCCAGCTCCTGAATTTACAAAAAATTGGAAACCGAAGTCTTCATTAAAGCTAAGTACCCCATTGGGGAAATTTTTCTTGCCTCAGACCGATGTCAGAAAAAGTTAACAATTGTATTTCTTGTGGGAAGCAAATACCGCATAAGGATTTCCATTCCCTCTGCATACCTTGTTTAGGCCCAGACCCCACGACGTCTCGGGCTGTCACTTTTGTGCTACTTTCAATAAGCGCACTATTAAGCGTCGGGCGGAGTTCGCCCAACACTTTTTCGGTAAAGCCTTTGATTATAAAATGTCGTCAGAGACTCCGACTACCGTTTTGTCCAAAAAACGTAAGGACAAAGACCGACATGCGAGGTCCGCGGTCCCCACCGACACCACGCCAAAACCGGCTACACGTGGTCCGGTTCTCAGCGAGACACCTATGCAGTCCCTGACTATCGACGACACTTCTTTGGCGGGGTCTTCTGTAACCGAGACCGCAGGTACCTCGGCCCATACCCAGACTACAACCACCAAAGCCACTGTGAGCGTTGAGCCTCCTAATGTGGACAGGTCCACTTCCACCCATGGTGTCTTTAGACCCTCATCTTCCTTTTCAATTAAGGCCTTTACTAAGTCCAAATCAGCTAGGCATCCCAAGAGGCCTGTTGCACAGGGCCCATCTCCAGGCCCCATGCCTAAAAAGCAGATGCTTAAAATGGCTGAGGATTTAATTACTCTTATCAGGGGTTCCCAACCCCCTCCAGACAAGAGACCCAGAGTGGAGGAAGATTCTCCCTCTTCGGATCAGAGCTCCATTTTTTCAGATCATTCTGATGTAGAGGAACACTCTTTCTCCCATTTTGAAGATTCTGATGCGGAGCAGTCCATTCCCTCTGTATCTCCTCCTGAGGATTTTTCTTTTGGGGAAACCTTGCACACCTTGAGGGAACACTTCCATTGGGAAGGCCAAGACTTTTCTGATTCCAAGAAAAGACTTAGGGAATTTCTTTTGTTACCTCAACACAGACCTCTGGCGATACCTCCTGTCTTGGACGTACTGGATGATGTTTATTCGGAGGCTTGCCTTAATCCGGATTCCCTGCCTCCTGCCCCAGTCAAGCCTGATAGGTACTACAGAGTTCCTAACTCTCACCAATTTCTGTACAAAAGCCATAATGCTGACCCTGCACAACAATATAGGAAACAAACCCAATGACTTCCTCCTTTCCACGCCAAGCAAGTCTCAGCTGGCAGCACCTTTGGGAGGAAAGCTGGCATTATTTACAAGAAATTGGCATATTGTCACAACAGACAAATGGATCCTGGACGTTAGACAGAGGCTACATATTTCATTTTCTCACACTACCAAAAATGAGAGGCATGCCAAACCTGCCACACAATCAAAGGGCAGAGGCACAACTACAAATTTCAAAGCTCATAGGCATGAAAGCTGTTCGAGGTACCTACTCACGAACAAGGCCAAGGTTTTTATTCCAGGCTATTTCTGGTACCAAGGAAAGGAACCGACTGGAGACCCATTTTGGACTTATCCATCCTAAACACATTCTTACTCGTACCAAAATTCAAGATGTTCACATTACAGCAGCTTCTTCCCATGCTGGGCAAGGAGTTTTGGCTGGTAACATTGGACCTCAAGGAGGCATACCTGCATGTCCCAATCAGACAAAGCTGCAGAAGATACCTCAGATTTCTTGCAGGTTCAATCCACTATCAATTCTCTGCATTGCCCTTTGGCTTATCTACTGCACCCAGAGTATTCACGAAATGCCTGGCAACAGTAATTGCCTACTGCAGACTTCAAGGGATACAAATTTACCCTTATTTGGGCGACTGCCTGATCCAAGCGGACAGCAAGCACATACTTCTGGATCATCTGGCTTATGTAACATAGTTACTGAACTCTCTGGGATAACACAATCAACAAAGAGAAATCCAGACTTAACACCATCTCAGAAAATAATTTTCCTGAGTGCCAACTTGGACACAAACACCCAGATGGCCTATCTTACGCCAGAAAAACAGGGGCAACTAACTCAGTGCTTCAAAATGCTAGCAAATTGTACCAGGCTTACTGCAAGGAAAATCCTGCAGGCTCTGGGCTTCATGGCATCTTGCATTCTTTTAATCCCATGTGCAAAGTTGCATATGAGGAAACTTCAATGGTACCAAAAAACCTATGGTCTCAGCACAGCCACAGTTTGGAAACAATAATACCAATAATTCCATGTTTACAAAAGGAATTCCTATGGTGGGCCCAAGCATGTCAAACAAACACAGGTCTCCCATTCTGCAAGCCTCAAGCAAATCAAGTCATCACAACAGACGCCTCAGATTACGCCTGGGGGGCGCACATGACAGACAGGTGCATTCAGGGCAAATGGTCCCAAAAAGAAAAGCACCTTCACATCAATCAAAAAGAAATGCTAGCAGTGATAAATGCAATTACAGCTTTCAAGGACCTCCTGCATCCAGGACAATTATTGATAAGAACAGACAACACCACAGTAATGTGGTACATAAACAATACCCCCTGTGCAGACTAGCTATGACACTCTGGAACTTGGCTCTGGAATGGCAAATCGAACTTCAAGCACAGTACTTTCCAGGTTTGGAAAACACGCTGGCAGACAATCTAAGCAGAAATATGACAGATCCACACGAATGGAAGTTGCATCCTCAAGTGTTTACAAAAATAATCCAAGCGTGGGGGAGGCCAGACATAGATCTCTTCACCTCCCACAGGAATCATCAATTGGAAAAGTTTTGTTCAAGGACCTTTCATCCAAAGGCCTAAAGAGTGGACGCCCTTTCAATCAGTTGGACAGCATGGACAGTTTACGATTTCCCACCTCTGCCTCTTCTGCCCAAGGTGCTCTTGAAAGCAAGAACAGACAGTCCGAAGATGATATTGATTGCTCCAGACTGGCCGAGGCAACACTGGTATCCACTCCTGAGGAGCCTAACACATACTCCTCCCTGGCCCCTACCTCTAATGCCTCTTCTGTTGACTCAGCACAGCTACAAAACTCTTCACAGCCAGCTGAGAACACTCAATCTAGCTGCATGGAAAATTCCTTAACACCTCATCAGACACTACTCCCCAAAGAGGTGCAGAACATCATTTTGGAGGCCAGAAGGCCATCTACTAGAAAGGCTTACTCCGCAAAATGGAAACGGTTTTGCTCTTGGAATGAGAAAAAAGGCCAGGACCCCAGAAAACTGAATTTGCCTCAGGTACTACAGTATCTAGCTGAGTTGCTGAACAGTGGACTTTCATTTTCCTCCATAAAAATCCATGCCTTGGCCATTTCTGCAGAATTCAACACGGATCCACCCTTATTTTCTCACCCACTCTTAAGACAGTTCCTCAGAGGGGCTAAAAATATAAGACCACCAAGGAAGCAACCTGTGCCAGCCTGGGATCTTAATTACATTTTAGAAAAATTAACATTGCCTCCTTCTGAACCAGCTGCCTCAACAGATTTGCAATATTTGTCCTGGAAAACGGCTTTCCTTCTGGCTATTACCTCAGCTCGTAGTGTTTCGGAACTACAAGCCCTCATGGCTGTGCAGCCTTTTCTCATCTTCCATCAGGACAGGGTTTCCCTTCGAATCAATCCATCATTTATGCCTAAAGTAGTATCCAGGGTAGCTTTAAATCAAGCCATACACTTACCTGCCTTTTACCCTAATCCTCAAAACAAAGGGGAAAGGCTGCTACACTCCTTAGACATCCATAGACAGCTACGTTACTATTTGGACAGAACAAAGCCTTTCAGCAAATCAGAACAACTTTTTGTGTCCTATGCTGTAGGAGCTCAAAGAAAGCCAGTTACCAAACAGACAATTTCAAAATGGATAGGCCACTGCATACGGTTTTGTTACTCCTATCATGGAAAATCTGTCCCTACAGGCATCAGATCCCACTCCTCCAGGGCCACAGCTACCTCTACAGCCTTCCTCAGAGGAGTTCCTACCAAAGATATTTTGGAGGCAGCCACTTGGAGTTCTGTGCATACCTTCACAAAACACTACCATCTGCCTTTATATTCCAAAACTAGAGCAGGCTTTGCCACTGCTGTGTTGCAGGGCATTCTGGCTCATCCCAGTTCCACCTAGTGCCTACCACCCTGTGCATAGCTTTGGGATTCTACCCATCTGTGATTACTGCAGCTGTATGCACGATGAACGTAGTACAGTTTTGTACCTACCATAAATGTAGATGTTCGAGTGCTAATACAGCTGCAGTACAGGTTTCCCTCCCTCCTTCCCCTCTTGGTAAAGGACTAGTGGCTAACACCTCCTCTTGCAACCTAATTTGGGGTTATCCTTCTATGATGTATTTGCTTGCAACTACTGTTTTTTGATTACATTGCATTGCTTGAATATATATATATATATATATATATATATATATATATATATATATATATATATATATATATAATTTATGTATTGCCTTCCTTCTGGGGGCACCTGACATCTGGGGCAAGAAAGACTGAAGAATATGACGTCGGTTGTGTCTTACATACCCCTGTCGCACTGACGTCAGGGAAGAGAGCGACTACAACCGATGCCGGACCAAGACTTTGGAATTCGACCGACCGAGGACCCGCCTGACGGCAGAGAACCCATCTGGGATTACTGCAGCTGTATTAGCACTTGAACATCTACATTTATGGTAGGTACAAAACTGTACTTTTGTACTTTGATTTGTCAGAAAGGTCGCATGATTAAATGGGCAGGTTTTAAATACACAATGAAAAGGTTTTTAAAACATTTCTGAAGAAGTTCTAAATAAAAGTAGAACAAAAGCAGTAAATCGTTGACTTGAGTCCTGTTTCTGCTGCCATTTCCGTAGTGTGTGTGTTATTGTTGAATGTCTGTCTGAACACCTTTCACTGAGCTGGTTTCTTTTGGGTCATGTATAGATAAGTGCCCCACTGGGGTTCCTTCTTTTTCTCATTGTTTACTGAGAGTTCATGTCATCTAGTGATGGAAAGTGTCAGTGTGGGAGGCAGACTCCCCAAAATAGTCACAAGAAATATTTGTGCTGCTTAGGTGCTATGAGTGACCATATCCCGTGTACTGTTTGGCAGGCTTTTGTTCTGAAAATTCTTCACATATGTCTGTCTTCCTTGTCCATCTACCTTGAGAACCAAATTCTCAAGATATTGTCCCAGGGTACCATGGCCATGTCCGCCCACCCTGAGGTACAGCCATCTCTAAAAAAGAAGACTAAAAATTGTCTGAATCTGTTGCTAACTAGCATCCACCGCACGTCTCTCTCAAGGTGGATGAAGACACTGAGGACCAACATTTTCATCTGCCAAAACACTGAGGCCATTGTGGAACTAGCTTCTCACATGTCCACTGTGGTGGTACAAGCTTCTGCCATGAACATTGAGGGAGAGCCACAGCTGATCATTTCCAAGGGGCCTCGTGGGGCTCTGAACCCCCTAGGCTGGTCAAGGCTGACATCCCATTAAAAAAAAGAAACATCCATCCCATTGCTGAAGATGCTCGGAAAGAATGGCAGGACTTTACCCAGGGTTTGTTCAGTGCCCTGATGGCATTGAAGCCACCTCAGGGATTATCTGTCCCTGCTTCTGTTTGCCATTCTACTCCAGGCAAAAGAAGTAGAGAATCTGATTTCTTGGATGAGGAGTTGGATTCAGGGGGGAATCCTTGCCCTATTCATCACAAGTCACTTCACCCTCTGACTCTAGGTCAGAGAAAGAGGATTCCCTGAGTCCTGAATCTTCCTCTGAGGAGTTGTCCTTTAGGAACTCTCTGGTTCATATGACGGAACATTTTAAGTGGGAGTGCTGTCAGGTCTCTGACTTTCAAAAGAGGTGTTCTGAGCTGTTAAAACTGGAATCTGCTAAATCTTTTGCTCTTCCCACTGTTTTGGAAGATTTATTGGATACATCCACAACTGCTTCTTAAGTCCTGATTCCCAATCCTAGCCCTAAAGAAGTCTGTTTGCTTTTATAAGGTGCCCGGATCTCTTGGCTCTGGATGTATGAGGGTCTTACTCATATCTGCTTTAGTACCCCTGTGCCTGTGGACTGAGGTTGCACACCAGATGTCTGGTGCATTAGTATGGTCTTGGTTTTGATACACTGGACAAATTTTCGGTTACTTTGAGCAGGATAAACCCATTAGTGTTGGAATAATGCAACAGTGATAACAGTGATCAGTAGAACATCTACTGTTATGGTAAGCTCTTGGATAACTGTACTGTAAAGAGCATTCTGTATATAGGCATTGGCAATTGAAGTAGCAACTCCGTTTCTATAGACTAGGCACTGATTTTGTTGTACATCATTAACTTTTCTTTTGCATTATTTTTATTTTTTTCCCAGATTAATGGCACAGTTACAGAAAATCTGTCATTATCAGATGCAAAAAAGTTAATAGAAAGGTCAAAAGGCAAATTGAAGATGGTGGTACAGAGAGATGAAAGAGCAACTCTGTTGAACATACCAGATCTAGATGACAGCGTTCCATCTGCAAATGCATCTGAAAGAGATGGTGAGTCTATTTTAGAGCAGACAGTTTAAAAAAGTCTCTCCGTTTTTGTACGTGTTGTAAAATTAACAGTGACTAGCTGATGTGATAAGTGGGGAATCATAAAATGTTGCTAGATATTGTGTTGGGAAATTCATTATTTTTAGTGATTAGACTTTGTAACTGAAAGGTTTTGTTAGGGTGGCAGCCAGAGGCACCACAGTTATGTTAATATGCATCACAGATACTGCCAAGGACTCATAGGTGACTTTCATGAAGATCCCTTGTCATTGTCTTGAAATTTTTGGTCCACAATTAAAGGCTCATGAGGGGGGAGGAGTTGATGACAAAACATGTCAAGTTCCCTTTCCCACTGTGGGTGTGCATGCATGTGTATGTGCTTATTTCAGTTTGATAACTGAGTTAGTGGACTGGCCATCAGACCCTTTTCAGTCATGACCCAGGCACCGCCATGAAAGACACTAACAGAACATTTTATGTGGACTAAAGAATGCACAAAGTTGTACTTAGTACAGTAACAGAGTAGAGACCATATGCATGCTATTAACAGTTAAAATGCCAGTAATATTATTTGCAGTATATACAATTAAGGTAGCCATTCAACCACTGGTCATTTGTTAAAATGATATCTTTAGAAAAAAGATGCGACTACAGTGTGAGTTGCAAGGACTAGCCAGTATCATGGAAACCAGAGCATTTTGGGTCATTCAGTTATTTAGAAACGAGCAAATTTTACTGAAGTGCATCTTTACTGCCTTAGTACTGCAAGAAGCTGATTCCAGACAGCTGGATCTAGCCTAGAGATAGCTCTTTCTCCTGTTGAGATATTAAAATTAGTTATAGTAATGTGTTCTTTCTCTGAACCCACAAAAACAGAGTTGGTCACCACTAGTTTTGGACATTTAGTTTCACGTCAGCCGTTATGATGATTGTTTAATGTGTGATCCTGGTGGAAGTACTCTTGCGTATGCTGGAAGCGATGCTGTTTCCTTGCTTGGATGAGTGGCTGCTGCTGGCTGCACTTTTCTTATTGTTTTATCGTGGCAGGGGAGACCCGCTATCTTTCTTTTTAATTGTTTAACCCATAAATTGCATTGTCAATAAAATAATTTAAAACTACTTACTGTGCTGACATTCATACATGGTGCAGATATTTTTTGTGTTTCACTGTTGCAGTCATCACATTTGGGTTATCTGCTTGCAGGTAGCCCAAAGTCAGCCTGATTATCAAAGTCTTGGGTCCTGCGTCAGTTGTTGTCTCATCTTCCATGGCGTCAGGTAGTCAGGGGTATAAAGCATGCAGCTGACGCCATTACATCAGTCTTTCTTGCCATGCGGTGCCCGAAGCAGAAGCAGTTGGCAAGTGCCGGTCGGCAGACATCTGAAATTTTCATTTTCGAGTTTGAGATCCGAAGTCTTCAACTAAGTTAAGTATCCCATTGGGGATCCTTTTTCTTGCTCTAATCCAATGTCAGTAAAAGTTAACAATTGTATTTATTGTGGAAAGCAAATATCTCAAAGATTTTCATTCGTACTGCATTCCTTGCTTAGGCTCAGACCACGACATACCTCGCTGTCGGTTTTGTGCCTTATTCAAGCCTCGTAGTATTCGTCGTCGGTTCTTTTTCACATCGAAATATTTTGGTGCTCTGTTCAATTATCCAGAAATGGCTTTGGTAAGCCACCCGACTACTGACATTCTGAAAAAATGCAAAGATAAAGACAGAGACAGACTGCATAGGTCCAAAGCTGCTGCCGACGCTTCTCCTAAGCTAGTCGCCAGTTCGCCGGTACTCCAGTGAGGCGCTTTCGCAGCCCCTGCTACTTCAGATTTGCAGGCCTCTACTGAAACCCATTTGGAATCTGGTATGCCGCGAGATGCTTCAACTGTGGAACCTGCGGATGCCTCTACCTTGGATGGAACTGGAGCTGCTGTGCAGGCACCGGTTTCTGAGGGTGTATTCAGGCCCTACTGACTTGCATATTAAACCACCATCATCTTCTTCAAGGCCTAAAACTTGATCCATGCCTAGAAAAAGATGCCCAGACCGTATGGTCAGGCCCCTATGCCTAAAAAACAAATGATAAGAATGGCTGAAGACCTTATTACTCTAATCAGGGGAAGCCACCCTTCCCCCTCGAAGAGACCTAGGACTGATTTTCCTTCTGATTCTTCTGAGCAGGATTCTGAAATTTCTGTTTTCTCTCATGACCAGGAGTTGCCCTTGTCTACCTATGAGGATTCTGATGCAGAGGACTCCATTCCCTCTGCTTCCCCTCCAGAGGATTTCTCTTTTGGTGAAACCTTGCATACTCTTAGGGAGCATTTCCGCTGGGAAAGCCAGGATTACTCTGACTCCAAAAAGAGGCTTAGGGAATTCTTACTCCTACCTCAACACAGGCCTTTAGCCATCCCTCCTGTACTGGACATTGTAGATGATGCCTTCTCTGAATCTAGCCTGACCCCTGACACTTTACCTCCTGCTCCCAGAAAACCTGACATGTATTACAGGGTACCTGACTCTCTCAAGTTCCTCTTTAAAAATCCTACTGAGGATCCTGACAGCATTTCACAGGGACCCAAGGGCATTAAGGCTACTACTGCCAAAAACCCTACCCCCTCTGATAGAGATTCCAGGGCCCTGGATAGATGGGGTAAGAAGGTATACACTTATGCAACTTTGGCCATTAGGGCCTTAAACTGCCAATTACATGTTATTGGATTGCTTAAAAAGAAAATGATGTTGATTCTTGACTGTGCTGAAAATAAAGAATTACAGGATTTAATGCATTCTTCTGAACAGGTTGGAAAACATACTTTGCAATGTGGTTTTGATTCATTAGAGGCATCTTGCAGGGCTGCTGTCCCTGGGTCTGTACTTTGAAGGCATGCATGGCTTAAGGAGCAATCTTTGCCAGATCATGTTAAAGCTAAATTACTGGATGCTCCCTTAAACCAAGACCGCCTGTTTCGCAACAAAGCAGAAGTAGTACTTAAAAAGATGGAGGAAAAAGCTAAATTTATGCAAACTGTTAAATATTCCTGCAAGTACAGCCTCCCAGATTTAGTAGGCATTAGCCTTCTAAGTACTACTACTTTCCTTCCTCTTCAAGGCCTTCTCAGTCCAAACCCAGAAACTGCAGAGTACTCCGGCTTCATTCCCAAGGTACTCACAGGCCTAAGCAGTGGGGGGCTCCCACTTCCAAAGCTGGTAGTAGTAAGACACCCCCCCATGGTAAACTGTCACAATGACTTGACTTTAAACCTTCCAAGCCCTGCTCAGCTGACTTTTCCTTTAGGGGGAAATATCGCCCTGCATGCAAAAAATTGGGAACTCATTACCCAAGACAAATGGGTTTTAAATATAGTTTCCCAAGGATACAGATTCCACTTCCACTCCTTACCAACCCTAAACAGTTGGCCATACCTACCCCCAAATCAGTGGGCAGAGAATCAAAAGCAAGTTCTCTCACTTCTAAGCATCAGGGCTATTCAACCTGTCCCAGAAGAAGAATGTGGGGGCAAGGTTTCTACTCAAGACTTTTCCTGGTACCCAGAAAAGACCATTCCTGGCGTTCTGTTCTGGACCTGTCTATCCTAAACACTTTTTTGGTAATCCCAAAATTCAGAATGCTAACTCTTCATCAGCTGTTTCCCATGCTAGGCAGAAAATGCCTGGTTGCCAACACTGGATTTAAAGGAAGCCTACCTGCACTTCCCAATAAAGGAATCTTGCAGAAGGTACATGCGCTTCAGAGCAGTTCTCTGCACTGCCCTTTGGTTTATCTACTGCGCCCAGGGTATTCACAAAGTGCCTAGCTCCAGTCATTGTATTTTGCAGGCAAAGAAATATTCAGATATACCCATAGCTTTACGATTGTCTAAATCAGGCAGAAAGCCAGGACATACTATTAAATCATCTGGCATTTGTAAAGAAATTACTAACTTCTCTGGGGTACACCATAAACCAAAAGAAATTACATCTAGTACCCTGCCAACAAATTGTATTCCTGGGAGCAAGCTTGAATACGACTTCCCTTTCTCACGCCAGAGAATCAAGTTCATTTGACAGCCTACTTCAAACTACTGGCCAAAAGACCCAGCTATCTACAAGGAAAATACTGCAAGCCCTGGGGTTCATGGCCTCTTGCATTCTACTAATTCCATATGCAAGACTGCATATGAGGAAACTACAATGGTATCTAAAAAGCCTATGGTGTCAACATTCTCAAGACCTAGAATCAATGATTCCTATCATACCTTGTCTAAAGAGAGTGTTTCTTTGGTGGGCAGAGGCCTGCCACCAAAACAAGGGACTGCCATTCACTCTACCCCCTGCCTCCCAAACCCTAACAACAGACGTATAAGACTATGCATGTGGGGCTCACTTGGCTGGGCAGTGCATTCAGGGCAAATGGGACCGAAGTCAAATGCACCTGCATATCAATCAAAAAAAATGTTAGTTGTACAGAATGCTCTGATAGCCTTCAAGGACCACATTCTTCCAGGACAAGTATTGGTAAAGACAGAGAACACCACTGTTTTGTGGTACATAAACAAGCAGTGGGGAACCCACTCATACCCTCTGCAGACTAGCCATGGCTCTCTGGAACACAGCCTTGTGCTACCAAGTACACCTACAAGCTCAATTCCTGCCAGGCAAGCTAAATACACTGGCAGATGACCTAAGCAGAAATCTCATGGACCCACACGAGTGGAAACTGGAACCAAAGATATTAAACATGTTGAGAAACAAATGGGGAAGTCCAGAGATGGACCTGTTTGCCTCCCCTCAGAACTACCAATTGGTCAAATTCTGCACAAGGACTCCCCACAAACAAGCTTGGAAAGTGGATGCCCTGTCCTTCACCTGGAAAAATTATGCCTTTCTCCCTCTGCCTCTCCTTTCCAAAGTGCTACTAAAGATCAAACAGGACAAACCAAGGACAATACTGATTGCACCAGGTTGGCCACGCCAACACTGGTACCCCCTCTTGTGCAGTGTGTCGCTGCTGGAACCATGGCACCTGCCTCAGACCCCTGCCATCCCAGCAGGAGGGCCAGATTCTGCACCCACAGCTTCAAACCCTGAACCTTGCAGCCTGGCTAACTACCTGATCTCTCAGTAAGCAAGTGATGGATGTCATTCTTGAGGCAAGGAGGACTAGTACTAAAAAATCCTATGCTGAAAAATGGAAAAGATTCTGTTCCTGGATCCAAACTCAGGGGATGGGCACAGCAGTACCCACTTGACCGGATATTCTTCAATACTTAACTGAGATACTTCACAAGGGCCTTACCTTTTCTTCCATCAAAATACATGCCTTGGTCATTTCAGCACATTACAATACAGATCCACCACTCTTCTCTCATCCACTGCTGAAGCAATTCCTCAGAGGTGCCAAAGACTTAAGACCACCCAGGAGAGCCCCTACTCCAGCCTAGGACCTTAACTTAGTATTGGAAAAGCCCACTCTACCTCCCTTTGAGCCAGCTGCAAGTGCAGAGTTGAAATTCCTTTCTTGGAAAACAGCCTTCCTTCTAGCCGTCACGTCAGCAAGAAGGGTGTCAGAATTACAGGCCCTCATGGCAGTGGAGCCTTTCATCATCTTTAATGTGGACAGGGTGTCCCTCAGGACCAATCCTTCCTTCATGCCCAAGGTGGTATCTAGTGTGGCCCTTAATCAGTCTATTCATTTGCCAAGCTTCTTTTCTAATCCACAGAACAAAGGGGAACGAATAATGCACTCCTTGGACGTGCACAGACAACTTAGAATTTACTTGGACAGGAATAAGCCTCTCAGGAAATCTGAACTGCTGCTGGTTGCATGTGCTGCAGGGGCAGAGGGGAAGGCCATTTCAAAGCAAACCGTTTCAAAATGGATAGGCCACTGCATTCATTTCTGCTATAAGCACCTTGGAAAACCTACCCCACAGGGGATAAGGCCTCATTCCACCAGGGCTGCATCTACCTTTTACAGCTTTTCTCAGAGGTGACCCTACCTGGGACATACTAGATGCTGCTACCTGGATTTATGTACATAACTTCACCAAGCAGTACCACATGCCAATTTTTTCTAAAACCAGAGCTGACTTTGCCACTGCAGTCTTGCAGGGCCTTATAGCTGGTCCTAATGCTATGTAATTGCCTCCTCCCACCCTTAGCTTTGGGAATCTACCCAAATGTGATGACTGCAACAATGAAACACGAAGAACATAGTACAGTTGTGTACACTTAACATAAATGTAGATGTTTGAGAGTATTCACTGTTGCAGTCCTGGTTACCCTCCCTCCAGCCCCCTGACTTCTATTGATTATACCTCTATTCTTGTTTACTATGCTTAAAGCTTTCTGTTGTATGTGCTTTTGTTGGAGGTGTAATCTTATATATAATTGCTTCCCAGTATGGGGGCATCTGACATCTCGGGCAAGAAAAACTGAAGTAATGGCGTCGGCTGCATGCTTTATACCCCTGACTTCCGACGTCATGGAGGATGAGACAGCAACCGATGCAGGACCCAAGACTTTGATAATCAGGCCGACTGAGGGCTTCCTGCAAGCAGATAACCCAAATGTGATGACTGCAACAGTGAATACACTCTAACATCTACATTTATGCTAAGTGTACACAACTGTACTTAATGCGCAACTCAGAAGTTCATCTTAGGGAATTTTTCTAAACTGTTCACACATTTTCTAATACAAACAGACTAGGCAAAACATAGATATGAAAATTTAATATTTTGAGAATAACGCACAAATTCTGACCAAGTTGAGAGTCTCTGCTTTTAAATGTTAATCAGTAACATTTTTTCCTCTCTCCAACTTTTATCTTCATAATGACTTCATATACCAAGTGCAACATGATTGTCACTTAATACTTTTAACACCCCCTCGTCATTTCTGCAGTGATTGATAGCACTGATCCCGTAGTAACCATTATTTCTCTGTATTTTCCCTGTTGTTGAATGTCTTTGATTCATTACCCTTTCCTTTTTGTCCTGCATTAAAATTGGTAGTGCTTCAGTGTTAGGCTTATTCATGGTTTTCCATAAACTTTGTGATTGGTTTGTGGCTACTAGGATAATCAGTTTAATTAGTGAAAGATAATGCCACAGTTTCCAGTGATTGAATTGACAACTTAGCAATATTTAGTTTCTTCTGTGAATGAATTTCCCATCCTAGAATGCCAGCTAAGATTTGTTGTGTGCTCCCTCAAATTCGTCACAACCCATGAAAATATGCTTCCAACTTCCCTGAATTACATATCTAGCAATTCTCTGTCACCTGTGGAAACATTTTAAGTTGATTGGAAGTATAGCAATACCTGTGCATGCCTTGGAGCTAAACGTATCCTTTTTTAAGT